>NW_018108311.1:79216-95133 GCF_000183805.2 Loa loa | reverse complement strand
ATTAGCCAGAACTTGTACGAATTATTATAATGAAAATAATGATAGTTAATTATAATAAGTAACAATAATGTCAATAATAATAATACGATAATAAGTAGTAGTAGTAGTAGTAGTACCAATAGTAATTAATAACAATGATAATGGTAGTAACAATAATAATAATGATAATAGTAATAATAATAAGGATAATAATGATAATAATGATAATAATATTAATAATAATAATAATAATAATAATAATAATAATAATAATAATAATAATAATAATAATAATAATAATAATAATAGTAATAATAATAACAATAATAATGATAATAATAATATTAATAATGATAGTAATAATAATAATAATAATAGTAATAATAATAATAATAATAATAATAATAATAATAATAATAATAATAATAATAATAATAATAATAATAATAATTATAATAACAGTAATAATAATAACAATAATAGTGATAGTAATAATAACAGTGGTAATAGTAACATTAATAGTTAAATTAATGTTTCTTAAAATCCTAATAATTTTGAAATCCAAAATTTTATGTTTAAGGCGCATCATATATGCATTTGCTTATTCACTTATTTTTTTGTTTATTTGCTCTATATTCGTCCATTTATTTGTTTATTCATCCGTTTATTTATTCATTTATTTGTTGTTTATTTGTTCGTTTATTCATTTATTTATTTGTCCATTTGTTTACTTTTTGTTTGCTTATGTATTTAGCTATTCACTTATTTGTTTAATTTTTATTTCTTGTTTGTTTGTTTGTTTTTTTTTCTTTCTTTCTTTATTTGTTTGTTTGTTTGTCGATTTATTTGTTTCGTCCATTTATTTTTTGCACATTTAATCATTTGTTTATTAGTGCGGTTGTTTATTTATTTATTTCGCTTTATCCATTTATTTATTACTTGTTTAATCAGTTAATTAATTCGTTTGTTTATTTATTGTTTACTTGTTTGCTATTTATTTATTTTTCACTTATTCGTTATTTACTTACTATTTATTTATTTACTTATTTCCTAGTCATTTACTATTTACTTATCATTTATTTATTTATTGTTTACCTGATATTTGTTTGTTCATTTATTAATTACCTATTTATCTATTGTTTGTTCGTTTACTTCCACTTATTTAATTATAAATAACGGAGGAGTTATTATATTTGATTAGGTTAAGGTATATCTACTATATTGGTGATGTCGGATGATGGTCATTTGACGTCGCCGAAGACACCCTCTGATACCGATAGTAACAGTAATAGCGGTTCATTGTTCAGTCGCCATTATCCGGATGAATTGTTATCGGACAGCAGTGGATCGAAGGATAATACGCCATCGTTGTCGAATAATGAGAATTCATTAAGCCCGAAATTTCAACCACAGAAAACAGAAACGGTCCCGACTGCACAGCGCCGGCTTCTAAAAGACCTTTTTTCACAAGGTCTCAAGTGTCAGCCGAAAATCACACATGAAGATACAATTGATTTGGCCACCAATGAAGTCAGTTTTGATTTCGAATAGCATACAAAACTATTTTATTATTGCTGGTAGTAAGGATGTTCATTCGGCAGTTTTTCTCGATTGCTGTTTTTAATGCCATTCATGAAAAAAACACTACAAATGCTTAAAATGACGATAATCAATCTCTACCTTCACATTCCGACGTGTCATTAATCACAAATTTTTGTAATGGACGTAGGCTGCTTTAATGGAGCGTGAAGGAGAAAGTATTGAAACTAACCGCTAGAAGTCTTATTAGAAAATTGGAATTTGAAATTTAACTGGAATGTATTCAGGAAAAGTCAAATTCTGACGATGAGTGGTTTCTGCAAAAAATCAAGCCAAGCGGGGCTCACCCTATTAATTGGTATTCTTATTTTTTTAATTTTTTTCTTATTTACAGCCACTACTTATACAAAATTCTGACTTTTTAACAACTGCCAGTTTTTTATTCTTTCTTTTTTCAGTGATGAAAATTTTGGAAACTCTCAAGTAGCGCTGGGTAAGTTGTCAATCCATTATCTTCGCGAGAAATGATTTATATTAACTTTTGTAGTCATTGGCAATTCATGTTGGGTAATTCATGCTTTGTTATTTTCAGAAAATTTATATCATTTTGTATACAGGTACTACACGAACAGACATACAGAAGTTTTTGATGAAGCGGTTGGTAAAACTGCGTCGAAATGGCCAGCAGAAACGTAGAGCGTTGTATGACGCTGATAACGGCATAATGTTTGACAGATCGGTATGGTATTTTATATTTGTTTCCTAATTTTGTTTTGTCCATTGCATCAATTTTCCAAAGAGAGTATTATTAAAATATTTGACGATGTATGCTATTGAGATAGGTAAAAATGTTATAACGATATGGCAGTAACAGTGATTTATGTCTGTCCTTAAATTATTCCTGATATTGTTTAGGATGTATGCAAGCGTAACGATAGAGAAAGTAAAGCATCGGAATGGAATTCTGGCGAGAAACCGCGAGAGAATAGCGCAGTCGTGAAGGAAGAGGAGGAAGAACCTATATGCGATTTGACAGAACACAAAGCGGCTAAATCGTATAATGATGATCAGAAGACAGTTAGCCAGGAAGATGGAATAAATGAAAAGAAAATAAATATCGCAAATGAAAATAATGAAACTGGTGGGGAAGTTACAAAGGTAAATGGAAATATCGAATTAAACGAGGAGAGGAAGGGAGATGTAACTGCAGACAATGCTAGCATTTTCGTCCTAAAGGCTTTTGTATATCTTTTTTCTTTTAGGATAAACCCTGTGTCATTAAAATAATCAGAAATGTTACAAAACTGAGCCGGTCAGATTTTGATAATCCAATTTTTCCCATCAAATTTTAGGGAGACACATCTGACGAAGATTGGCGGAAGGATTGGTTGCAGTCGGGAATAAAAACTTATGAAAATCTGATGAAACGTAAAAATCATGCGAGGTTTGTCACCGTTCATACTAATATTAAAATGTTGCTGGGAAAGCAAGCTTTTTATACTGCGTTTGGGATTTCTAATTATTCCTTCTTTATTTATCGATGGGAAATTAATGGTTGTTCTGCAAAAAAGCGAGTTTTTAAAAATAGTTTCTAAGAATTCGAGCGGTTATCATCCTCAGCACCTAGATCGGTTGCACTTCACGATAGATTTTTTAATTCGTAGTACCAGATTTCATTTTAGCTTTAGTGCGCTGTAGTGTACATTTTTCGGAGATTAGACTTATTCTTGCTGCAGTCACCACAGTATTTACGAAACACTAACCACAGTATAAAAGTACAATCGTAATAATGATGTTAAATTATTTGAGAGGAACTATAAGAAATGTTTGCATTCTTACTTTGAAATTATTTAATTTCAGTTATTATTTACCAGACAACGAAACAGACTCGTCCAATTTGTCGGATGAAACAACAGGTTGCTGCATTGATCTTTACTATTGGCTCAGTATTTGTTTTTCTGATTTAAACAATGAGTTTACTTTTGTAAACTTTAAATCTCCGCTGTCTAATTGAGGGACTGATATTA
This sequence comes from Loa loa, assembly GCF_000183805.2. Lineage (NCBI taxonomy): Eukaryota > Metazoa > Nematoda > Chromadorea > Rhabditida > Onchocercidae > Loa > Loa loa. The sequence continues at coordinate 91,588 of NW_018108311.1, read as the reverse complement.
CAGCATTGGTTTATGATCCATGAGACCCCTAATTTAAAACTTTACGAAGGACGATTAGTTTTTGAGCAATTGTTTACTTTATAAAATTAAATATAGAACTATTCCATATAATAGATTCGGAAGAAAGCGATAGAGGTTCAGCCAGTTTGGTGGATGCACTGTTAAATGATGTTGCGGCAAATTGCTCTGGTATTTTCGAATATCCTGACGACAGCGAGACTGAAGAATATAACAAATTCCGCGAGTATTATTTGCGCTTTATTTGAATTCAAATTTATCTGATTTAGGCACGTAAATTAGGTGATCCTTGTAAGACAGACAAATCTGTACGGTTCTGTCTTTTGAGGGAGAAGATACAGCTTTATGGTAATCAAAATTCTAGAAAATTTCTTTCGGTTGTCCATTTCTGAAGCTTTTGGAAGCATTTTCTGGTAATCGATGTTAATGGGAACTACTGGACATGCCTTAAAATGATTCGAAATACTGGGAAACTGTGGACTGTAAAAGACAATTATTCTAATCTCTTTTGATAACTAAAAATTGACTAAAAAATTTTGATAACTAAAAATTGATAACTAAAAATAAAAATTGACTAAAAAACCTCTTTTGATAACTAAAAAAGCTGGTGTAATAATGATACTAATGATGAGGTTATGGATGTTAATTTGGAAGGACCTTTTAATTCTAGTCAACTCAGGGTTTTGATAGATGTCAATGGTGATGACGACATGTATGACGAAGATGAATTAATCAAACGAAATAGAAAACCTAGAAAGCGCCGCTTAGTATTCTCACCCGATGGTAGCGATGAAGATGAAAAAAAGGAATGCGGAGGTGCTCCGAAGTCAGTGAAAAATGTTCAGAATCCTGAAACTGTCGATGGAGATACTGAAGCTCTCCGCATCTCAGAATACAAGAAAGAAAGTAGCTCTGATTATGTTAATGCTGCGTTAAGCGGAAGCGATAAGTTCAAGGTTATTGAAAAGGACAACCTTCTGCTCAGTGACAGAGGTAATGGTCATAAGGGAGATGTAATTCAATCGATTGATGAAGCATACGACGAGGAGGTTACAATTTTATTCCTTTGGATTTTGAGTTTTAAAAATAAAATAGCTTCATCATGTAGGTGAGCTTCGCCATATGACTAGGATAGTCAATACATTTCAGGCCTTTGCAAGAGATGTAGGTACATTTGATCATTAAACTTATACGAGCGTCAGTACGGTATTGTATAAGTGTACTGATCAAAACCATCACTTAAGAGCTGATCTACCGGATGTTAGCACTTTATAGGCTGACTCACTCACGAATTCAGAAACGAAACACTTTTAGGGTCAGCAGGTTGAAGGGACGGAAGAAGCAGGTTCTAGTGATGATGAACTGGAAGTATTTCGTAAATTGGAGATGGCACGGAAACGGCGAAAGAGGTTTGTGATTTTTTTGTTTGTACTGTTAATATTTTTCATTTTTGTATGCGAAGAGTGTGATTCCAGATAGAATGCATAGGAAACCCATTTCAGACTCGAATATATCGACGAAGAGGCTTCATTATCAGGGGATGACGTAGGAAGTGATGAAAATGATGATGAAGATCAGCTGGATGTTTATGAGGCTGAGGAGGGAGATAATGATGAGCTTCCAGACGATGAAACCATTCGAGAACAACTTCATAAACAGTGGTTAAAACAGCAACAAGCAAGATTCTTCGTGCTTTCGTTCTACTTTTGAATTATTTTTGGGATGCAGTTGACTTTTTGTCGTTTGCTTTTTATATCCGTGTCAATGTATGAAATTATTGAGTTTCTGAATTCAGGATGAGGAGAATAGAAAGCTGTTGTATTGGAAGGATAAGCTTCTTGTTGATGGCGATCTAACGGACGAAACAGATCGCACTTTCCGCTTCAAATTACGTCTAGCAAAAAGCGAGAATGCAGATAAAGATAAAGAAATTGATAACATAACTGTCGACACTGAAAATGTTGAAATCGATGACGATGAGTTGTGCAAAAGACGTCGGGAAATATCGAAATGGAAGTTAGAGGAAAGGGTAATCATTTACTGATCTATTTATCCATTTTTAAGCTTGATGAGGACTGGCTGGCTGCTTTTCCAACATCGCAAAAATCATGCATCAAGAAACATTCTTGGCGAATTCCGTTACCCTTTTTACCACTGTAACATTCAAGTTTCACTGTTTTTCCAGAAAGCTGAGTTGCATGTTGAAAGCACTCCAGTGAAGGAAATAAATCCGTTATTGAAGGCTGCTTCAAATGTCATCACTAAAGGAGGTAAATAACCTGACTTCTGCTTTATAGTATAGTTCTCAGGTTACGAAAACTTAATTTTCAGTATCTTACTGAGCGAAATCGCATAATGGTAGATTTCTGGCAGATTTCTTTAGTTTGGGTACCTGCATATTCATACCATCACCTCATTATCTTATGGATGCCATATTCTTAAAGACTACTCTAGTGGTCGCTTTTGTTAAGATTTTAATGCTTCCAAGTAGTTCGCTGCTGACTTGGATTGGTTGTTGCAGTTACACGCAATTGCAGGTTTGGGCGAGAACAATCGGTCGCACGAAAGGGTAAACGCTTCACTTTGTAAGAATTCTCTTTTGCATCATCGCAAATCCTTATCTCAGGTGTTGAATCAGACGAAGATTACGCTATATACGAAATCTGCGAGTCCTATTAGTGCCCATGCAAATGAACTTACGAAGGTTTCATTATTCAAGTCTGATTTTCTGGAGCAATTTAGCTTTGGATTTTTATATATCTCTGCCAAGCTTGATAATTCGAAAGACGGTATTCACAGTTTTAGGAGCAGAATGTTGTCAAAAACAATAATCAGGAAGCCGCTATCAAGTCGGGAAATACGATGCGCCGATCTTCGCATACGTCACCACAATGAATTCCTTTTATTTTATTCAGAAGATTAGGAGTTTCCAGTACGAACTTTGTTGAACATTATTTCCATCAAGCCTCTCAACTGTACATTTTGTTTCCTCTTTTAGTGTAATCGAACTGTATATACAGATAACCATATATATAAATCACAAATAGGTAATAGCATCCAGATCGCGGTTAAAGGTGTTACATTTCTAGCCGCAAAAACTACTGAAGGATACGTACTTCCCGAGAATGATTCATTAATAGTGATTTTGACTATCCAAGGCGATAGGTAAATCAGCCAGTAGTGTTGAAAGTTTTGCCTATGGCTTTATCCGTAACAAAAACACACCCGGTTTTTTCGTCCTACCGACCAATGCAACCGGCTTTCTATTATCCGACCAAAAGGCATGTCTCAACCAACTCAGCCTCTTGTTCTCCTGAAATTTCAGTTGTAGGTTTTATTTTTAAATCGTGAACTGTTGATGCGTCTGTCTTTTTCAGTTCCATAAATAACATAACGATATGGCGGAACCGTCAAGTGAATCGTAGGTTTCGTTTTTGAATTGTGAAATGTGGATGCATTTCCTTTATAACTGTTCCATAAATAATTGCAGTGAGTCGAAAGACCTTGTTATGGCTCATGAAGTCGGTCCAATGTTACTTCAAAATTTCCGTTTTAACTGCTGTAATAAATGGAACAACGAAATAAATGAAGAACTTCCTTTCGCTTTGTACAAATTCCCCGAAAAATTAGGTCACTATGTAATTCGAAACAAACACATAACAATAATTGATTTTACTTAACAAATCCAAGAAACGCGACATATGAAACAGAAAAAAAAAACATCTTCGAAAAAAAAACCAAACTCTCAGGATTTCTTTCCATATTTCCACTTTAGTAAAAAACGAACAAAATGTTCTAAATCTACTTTTTAACAACCACCCCCACCATTTGATTCTAATGGAATCAGTTTATTCATTTTCCTCAGATCTGATTTTTGCATGTCCATTGGTCAGTTTGATATTAAGCTGTTGCGCCCGTTCCACAATACTCTTCCGTTTCTTCGATGATACACCATGCGCCACCTCACCAGCAAACCTTTTATTCTGCATCAACAACATGTCCAAATCCTAAAAGTCCACCAATCTATTATCATTACCAGTTACTTATCTCTTGTCGAAATTTAACCAAATTGTCGGAACTGTCAATCAATGCAGGTCACTAAGAATCGGCGGAATTCTACTAAACTTCATTAAGCAAGAATAAAAGTGCGGCTGCATAAGTGAAATGAAAGAAAAACGTGTGCTTGGGCGCTCTTGTGATACGAAGTATTCACAAAAGACTTCTAAGGAAATCAACAAATAATGGTAAACAAAAGACAAGGCAAAATGAACCTTAACATTGTGTATCAGTACTTTCCTAAATCCGTTTGGCAGCATATGCCGTGTCACTTTGGCATTACCATAACCAATTTTCGGCATGCGGCGCTGTCCCTTGAACCTTCTTCGAACACGATTATCAATACCCTTTAAAGTGTTTGTTTTTATTTTGGTTCTCAAGTACTTTTCAATATTTACATATAATGCATGTACAATAAACCACAACTAGGGTCTCTGACAGTAAGGTAATCTTACTGACTCTTGACAACTCTCGTAACTGCTGGAACTTTAATTTTTGAGAAAATACGCTGTAACAGCGAATAGTAGTAGCCGTGCAATATTTAGGTCGATTCACAAAAAAAAAGAAACCTATTCTCCTCCCTCTAGCACATTTTAAGAAATATGGCAGATTTTAGCCTTATCCACAGAAAGAATTAAGTCAACGAAATATTCCAATCTCATGAAATACTCAAATTGCGGGTAATCCACAACTATTCTGGTAAGCTACAACTCAACTAATCTACAGCAAAAAGATAAACAATAATTTCTTTCCCTCTCTCGAGGAAAAATGAGCATGCCAAAACAAACCTTTGGTTTACGCCAATTTGGACGCAAGCGATGGTAACGATCGGATTCATGCCTTGTGAAGCGACGTCTATGCTTCTTTACAATTTTCACCCTTTTCCCAGCCACCAAAACCATCCTTACAAGGAACCTTAAACTGTGGCATAAGTTTACTGATAGAAAACAAGAAACCTTAAACAGTGGTATAAGTCATAAGTTTAGTGATTAATATTTGCCTCTTCCAGCAACATTTTTTCATATCACGCATCTTCTCTATCTCATACTCTCCTATTCCAAAGCAACAGTGATCCTGTGAAACATACATACATTAAATAACCATTCAAATGAATGTTCGGATCATCAAAAAATTTTCACATCAGATATCAAACATTTGTTCCTTTTTTCCTTATATTCCGGGACTCTCAAACACTGAATATGTAAAATAGAGCGAGAAAGTCAAAAGTTAACAAAATTAGCTTTAAGTCTTTTATATTCACATAACTTAGATCAGATGACCTAAAAATGATAATCCTACGACAAGGACGAAGTTTTCGTAAGGCAAGAGGATTTCAAGGCTCTGGTAGCCTACCGAAGACCCGTCCTCACTAACAACTCATCCTTTTTCTCACTCGTCTAATTTTTTAATTTAGTTGACGAAGTTCATAGCATAAATTCCGTGAACGCAAACGATAATAACAACAGGATATGGAATTCCGAAACGCAAATTTTCCATTTCGGAATACAGCCGTCATCCTTCCATAATCACCTGAGAGTTCAGCGCTTCAAATTATCCCGATTCCCGTCGCCTACAATCAGGTTACACATAGCCAGTCCCGCTCCTTCGCATACAATCCTACTGTCCCCTCAGAATCCGTTAGTTAACTGCCTAATTCTCCAACTTATCACACACTCTTCTTTCAGAACCAATCGATGCATCACAAAAACTATAGGGACACTTCGCAACTAATGTATCCCATACAGATTATCTCGGAACTCTATATCCTCCAGCAATGCGACGTATACAAACTTAGTATATAGGGGAAAATTAATCAGTAAATAATCGGTCGACTGAAGTAATCAACAAGGAACATGATAAGTCATAATGAATCATTTATTTGCAGAAAATTGAGGTGATGTTTTTTTAAATGAAGGAAATTGGAGAAGGAAAAATACAACAATGACAATTACAATGATCATAACATTAATCCATAATCATAATAATTATCATTCACAATTAGAGTTGGTAAGGTGCAAATGTAAATGATAAGCAATGAAGGAAGGACGTATACTCTGCAAACTACTATTTTACCCATTAATTGAAAAAGAAAGTCACACAAACAAAATGTAATATCATAATTTAGTAGAAATTTGAACCGAAATTTGAAATATTACATGACACGTGACATATTTTCGTCTCATTTTAAAATAAAAACCATTACAACAATTGTAGCATAAGAAACAATGCAGAAAAGAATTAATGAATAGAATGAAATTGTAGTTCATGAAAGTTTTTTAATGTAGGTTTTATATTAGAGTGGAATCGTTGATTCTTTGATGACTAGAGAAGAAATTTGTAGATCAAAATAGGAAGTTGAACTATATTTGATGGGAACTTGAACTATATATCCAGATGATTAAAAATATTAACTTCCTTTAGATAATAGATAGGTCCGATCATTAACTCTCGCAATTTAGGGATGATTTTAAAAAACATATTAATGAAGCAAATACATAAATTTGGACATAAACAAGGGAAATGCAACGTTTCGTTAACGATTGTTACATCTATGAATACCAGGATGATTATTTTTAAACTGTATTACATCAGTGAGTGACTGATAATGAGCCTATCATCCGTGAGTAATGACAGTAATAATAATTAGTACCATCAATAACTAATGATATTTGGATGCTTGTTATATGAAGGCGTGTGATAAACATGATATTAGTGGCATTCATTGGTTAAGTTTATTCTTATCAAGTAAATCTTAATATAAATCCTTAATAATAATAGAGCCATCATTTTATAAGAAATATTCGGAAGAGCAAATGATGAGGAAACGGAAAAACACATCTTATTCATTGTAAAGCAGAAGACACTCGATTTATGTTGTCTAACAATCCAAGAAAAGGGTGCATTGATATGAATTGCACAGATTGACGAAAAATTCCTGCAAAACTATCGCCTAATCACAGTCATTAAAAAAAAGAAAAAAAAGGAAAAAAAATCAAAATCAAATTGTTTCTGGCTCAACCAATGTCATGCATGTACATTTAAAATTTTTAAATATTGTTCTAGGGAATGGTGAAACATCCGCACACCATACAAAAGATTCGCAAATAAACAATTTCATCTGGACAATAATTGCAAATATGGATCTTATCTAGATTTAGCAAGCAAAGTTTGAAACACAAACATTAAGAATGGGCATATTAAATAAGAAAAAACTTAACCAAAGAACGCTCATCCTAAAATTTTTTCCTTCATCTCCATTTCATCCCTCCCAAAAAATTTAAAAAGGAACAAATAAGAAAGTATCCAAATACTCTCGAAAAGAATCAAGATCCAGAGTTTTGCCCTCTGAAAACAGTTCCTCGAAAGAATTAAATATTCCAAAAATCTCTTTCCTGAAAGGATATATCGGATTAGTAATCCATCAAATTTTGCAAACCAATTAAAAAACGTACATATCTTGATAAATTAAGTGTATTGGCAGTTAGAGATGCCGCAAACCGCAGCGTGCCTCAATATCAAAAGTAATAAAATACAAACAATTGCCCAAATCATTCATCGGAAAATAATAACAAAAACTCAGCTGGACCAATAATAATTAGACAGATGGCAATCGAAATTCAAGCAACTGCTTCCGACAACCTTATTATCCCCGATGCCTTTTTTCCCTGGGAGGACAGGAATCAGGAAAGAAGGGTCGAGGACATTTATGAGAAAATATACTTGAAAAGATTAGATATTCTACGTGAGAATTTTTCTTTCCTGATAAGAAAAAAGGAGTGCATTGATTGTTTTTTTAAGAAATTGAACAAATCTTCAATCCGAATTCAGGGGACCAATCCAAAAGATGCAAAACTCTAAATTCTAAATTAGGTAAAAGGGATCAAATGAAGAAAAATGATTTAGTTTAAACGATTTTAAAATGACTTTAAATGATTTACTTTAGATACAAAATACCCTTCACCTTTTTTGAAAACAGAAATGCACTGCAGATTTCACTGCCCTAACTGCACTTTTGGATCCTTATCCTCTGAATCAACGTGCAAGAGAAGCTGAGGTGCACAATGAGTAGTAAAAAAGATGGGGTAAAAAACGAAACAAAAACCAATCGATTCATTCAAGTACTTGACATACAATAAACAATTTGAAGAATGAAGTATAAGAAAGACAATGCTATGCCATCATCTCGAACTCCGATTAATCCATTCCTAATGCAGCACATCGCACTTTGGATGCTGCCTTCAGAAGTTGCTCGAAACCAGTTCTGAAAGGAATTACTCATCAAATTTATGACAAATTATTCAGAATATAAATACCACTCTTAAATGACTACATGCATATAATGTAAAAGTAAGGTGTAAACCAGCTTCGCTCTATTTTCAGACAGATACAAGATTTTCGAATATTCACTTTATATCATGCATTAATTGGCTTGATTACTTAATCTACAGTTAATTCTACTCCTCTAATCATACCATCATATCTTCTTTAATCAAATGATTTATTTGATAATCTACTAATGATAGAATATATCGCCAAACATTAGGTCCACAAGCATCATAATAAGAAAGTTTCAACAGCTTCCTACGATAGCTGAAGTTCAAATAATAAAAAGAAAGTAGACTAAATTATGTTACAAGAATATGAAAAACAACGACAGATGCACATATAATTCATTGTATTACATGAATATGAATGACTAAAAACGGACAAAGACTAATTAAAATTCTTTATAGCATAGATCTGTTTGTTGGGTTCACCATAAACTTGACTATGCTTTGTCAATGACAGATCTGTAGTTGTATTCCTTATTGTGAGTACAGAGAAAAAAAATGACATATGATTTAGCATTTCAATCCACAACCTTCCACCTACCCTTTCATGGAAGATTGTGGATTGAAATGCAAGTTAATGGGGTATCAGCTTAGAGAATGGACATGACGATAAATATTCAAATGCCTATTAAAAGTTCAACAATAATGAAAAGCTTACGCTGCTCCAATTTCATCACTCGGCTCACTAGGAGTCTTCTCGACCGTCTTCAGCAACGCATTTTCAAAAATTTCATTTGCTTCACTTCCAGAACAGTAGCGAATCTGTAAACATGAAAATCTATACAAAAAAAAAAAAAAGAACAAATTTGCCTCAAATCATCTTTAATATACACCACAGGCATAATAAATATATAAAAAGGACGTAGTGACATCTCAATCCTTCTTTATCAAATAGTGTACAACATAGCCATTAGTATCCAATAAAAAGAAACCTGTGTAATCGCAAAAATGATTGCTTCCGGTACTGCAACTGTCGTAACATAGTGAAGTCGTCGTAGCGATGATTTCATTGCATCTTTAAATTTTGCAACAGTTGCATCCAAATGTTCAACTAATGAAATTCCATCCGTTTCTGGTAATAAATCACCTAAAAAATTGATATGTGATTAAAACCAACAAAAATTAAGATCTTATGAAAATCATAAATTTCTTATGACCCAAAAAATGGTATCGAAATTCGGAAACTTCAACAAATCAATCCAATTCTTGGAAGACCAAATTTATTTAAATTGGAGAATTAAAAATATGGAATGAAACATAGAGTGCCATGTAATGGATTATTGCTATATCATCTTATCAAACCAACCAGTATTCAATTCAAACTGCAGCGGTGCCATAAACGGTGGTTCATAGCCAGCATGACGTGTGCATGTAAACTGACCAGTCCAAATAGCCATCAGATGTCTAGCACACATTTCCGACTTGCATAATCGTAAGATTTCCTTAGGTGCCAAAATATTGACCGATGCAGCTTTGCATCCATTTTCTCGAATGCTTGAATTTCCTGAAATATATTAATTAAGTGGGCATTTTAATATATATCAATACAAAAGACAGTACAATTTATAATAATATCCCTCTAGTGTAATGCATTCCTTAAACATATAATAATGTGTTCATAAGTCTAATACAGTCGCATACTGATAACTTGAAGAGATCATAGGATACAGTGTCTCACTTATACGTCAATACACATCATTATAGCGCAGCAAAATACATTTAATTATACCATTCTTATCATAACTGTTCCGTTCATCATCAAAAGGTCGATAGCTGCCCTCAGCTATTTCATCAGCCTGCTGGATAGCTGTCTTTAGCTCCGCATCCTCGATCTCCTTAAATATGAGCATTGCTTGTTGGATAAGTTTGAAATACTGCATTGTACTAGGCCTTCAATGCAAAAATACATAACAGTTAAATCATAACAAAATATATTTTAATTACACTATTCTAGTTAAAGCTGTTCCAATAACATTGGAAATTGGAAGTTAACAATTTCATCGCTTTCCGTCAATTACAGACTGATAAATGTCGTGCACATGACATAGGCATATTTCATCAAACTTAAAACGATTTCAGTGATTTGCTAATCATGCTTAAGCATAACAGGAAATCAATTGACAGTCGCAGCAATCCATTCAGAAAAAAGCAGAAACGAATCTCGTTAAATAATAAAATCCTTCAAATACGGTTTACAAAAAAAAAGCTCATAAAATTTTGGAATGTTGCCGTTAAAGTTTGAAATTGAAGACGAATAAAATTCGAATTAATAATAGCTGAGCAGCATCAAAGCACAATGGCACATAAATCGGGAAATTTCAATTATGTAACCAGCGAAGATTTTATTGCGTGAAGAAAAGCGAAGAAAAGATGGTGTGAAAAGATTGTTAACGTAAACAGCGGTAAATGTAATGAAGTAAAATCCATAAACTATAACTTACATCAATTTTTGCTTCCACTGTGTCATATAGATAGATATTTTTCAACTGCACCACGCGAGTTTTTTCCGAATTTAAACACCTAAACAAAAAATTTTATTATGGTGATAGATGGCCTCGCATTGTCATACTTTTTTGGAGGCTGACTGCCGAGAAATATTTAACACATAAGTGAAAACAAAGTATTTTAATAACTTTAGCTTACCATTCTGCATTAGCCGACATATCATCCAAAGGTAGTTCAGTGCAAACACATGATTTATTGACGTTATCTACTTTCAAAACCTAAACAAATAAAACTAAAACCAACAAATAACTGGTTATTCCAGAGAATCCAAGTAAAGCAACAAATTGACTAAATTAAGAAGCATAAAACTGACGGAATTCAACAATTCAATTTTGAATGTGACAATAACGCTTATTCCTATCGAGGAAAATTCACATTATTGATTCTTTCAAAATCTGCCAGAAAAAGGATAAGTTTGACCTTTCCCTTGTAATCGATGAACTGATTACCGGTCTAAACCGCATTACTTGGTCAGATGAACAAAGAAATATGAAAATACTTCGACAGGACTTAACGATAAAGTTAACATACGAGAATTGGCCACTTGACGATACGACCACTTCGTGCTCGATTAATCCACGCTAGATCGCCTTTACTTAAATTTTCCAACTTTTCGCTTAATTCAATTTCTAAATCCTTCATAACATCAGAAAATTTCTGCCTTTTTGCTGCTGGAGATGGTGATTTATCCATGCGTCTCTTACCTAAAATTCCTTTGCTAAAAATGATTTCTCAAATTTTCCAAAATTTTCCATTATCTATATTCCTTTATTTAAGACAACGACTTCCAGTCCTCTTGATTCCCTTTACAAAACTGTTATATTTGACATTTTATTCATTCCAATGACGAATCACGTTTTTCACAATCTTACCAGTGGAAAAGCATATAAAAATTCCTCAGTGCTTTCATTTTCCATTCAGATATGCTTATAATCAAAAAGCTATCAACTATAATGAAATTCACCGTCGCGTTTATTTTCTCCTTCCTTTAACATTCCAGTTAATTTCGCTTCTGCTTCACCATCAACAGACCGCAATTCTTCCAAGCCACCAGTGGTACTTTTATCTTTCCTATCGCATCCCTGCTGTGCATCATTTTTATCATCAACCTTTGCTGTATTATCTTCCGTGTCCGATTTCTCTACATTGTTCATTTGTTCCTTACGTTTAAAATATTTCATAACACTTTGAAGCGCCATACGTAATTCGCAATTCCGTTCCTAAAAAAATAAGACTTCATCCTGCTCAGGTATAGTTCAACATCTTTCGGATCCCAGCATATACGGTCTACCTCCACCGTATTGCATGCAATATAAACGGGGTTATGTTACGCCATACATAATATATGTAAACTTTTACATATACATATAATATATAGAACACATATCAATTATATCAAAGAATCTTATATATATATATATATGTATATATATATATATATATATATATATATATATATATA
>NW_018108311.1:76421-78976 GCF_000183805.2 Loa loa | reverse complement strand
TATATATATATATATATATATATATATATATATATACGCAAAGAAAGAATGAAGTATTTTATGCAAATAATTCAAGGCTATTATTGGAATCGGGTTGTATCGTTGACGATACGAAGACTAATTAGATCAAAAACACGATGAACGACTGACGCTGCACTATCCACTAATGAAAGAAAATAAAAAGTCAGCAATAAAAGCCAACAATAATATAAGAAAACATCCTGACTTGTAACTAAAAGTAAAATAGTTGGAGAATAACGGTGCAGAGCTTATAAGTAGGTGGAAATAACTACGGCAACGGTAATGACAACAGTTAGAGCACTGTAGTATTGCCTAAGCAATTAGTAAACTCGCATTTTTCTAGCTCCTAGGTTTGAAATTCCACTTTAAAGTTTTGCAATCGATTTCTAGAACGACAATCGAATGTCAGGAAAATATGATTCAAACTTAGAATTACCTTTAGGAACCAAGCTCAATAAACTATCGGTAACCTAACGAAGAGAAAAAGTTATTGTTAAGAAAAACGACCTTTCTAATAGCAGCTTCCAGATTTTTGTCTGTTAATTCAAATTTCTGACAAGCACTCAACGGATAACGCTCGGGTTTACAATTAAATTTAAGTGGAAAAGCGTCCACCATTGCAAATTTCTTCTTCAATTCACGGATCTGAAATCATGTGTTTCGTAAGCATTTCATAACCAACACCATATTCATGAATATCAGTTGACAAACATACAATGGCTATTGATTTCATGCAAAATATCTTGCTTTGGCTTATTCAAGATACATCACAGGAAATCATCAGGAGCATGTTAACAATCTAGAAAATGATTTCAAAGCAGATGCACATGTTTAACAATCACGAAGATCAAATTCATTCCAAACATCACTATTGAAGAAGTAAAAGGAACGATTCCCACCACTCAGCTTTTAGAAAAGTCACCTTCAATTTCACACAAATTTAAAGTAGCAATGAATTGCAATACTTATGAATCTCATGAAGAAATTACTTCTAGCAAAGTAAGCAGTAAGTTGATAAAGCCTATGACTTGAATTGCGTACCCACTAACTTCAATTTTTTTCACTAATTCATTCAATTTCATCAAAGCTAACCACAACTGGCCATTCTGAATGATTCGGCATACTGAGCCAGACAACTTCACCAATACCCCAAACATGTGGTGCGCTTGCATTGCTTGCCGTATCGCCGCTACTTGCTGCATCACTGTCTTTCTTAGTCTTCTTTACAAGGTCACCCAGAACGCTCTGTTTATTGATTTCACTCGCTTTAAACGCCGACAATTCTTCTGGAGAAATGATTGTTATGAGCATTGGCAAATCGCTCTTGAATTAACATGTTTTCAGGTTGAAAGTACAATCATCTATCTGAATGTTCCGATTCGTCAGACAAATCTCCTTTTATGCATTTATTCGGGGGCTGATAAACATTCACATCATTTTTCAGCTATGAGAATTAATTATTGCCCGTAAAGTAACATAATTTGAAATATGACTCACCCTCATTTCACAGTAACGCTTTTTTAATCCAGTGACAAGTAGTCAACAACATTTTTTACAAAAAACTCGTATAAAGAAGGAAAAAAATCTCAATCTCTTTATCTCCTTAAATTTCAAACTGAATTTAAAACACAGACTGCACCTGACATCTGATGATCCGCACCTAAAAGTCCACTTTTTTTCAATATTTCAAGCGCTGCTTTGTAGGCTTCCTTCATGTCATTTTTTGCTCCAGCAGGTAACTATAACAGATAAGCATGATTTCAACAGCAATCATCGAGTTATAAAAGATTAATCAATCCAGCAATTTAAAAGGAAAACTAACAGATTCATTGCCAGTTAAAAGTCGAAGCTTTTGCGGCGGACAACTGAAAATTGACGACTTTAAATTTGAGCTTTCGTTAATTGGCAAAAATGTATACGTGACTTTTTTCGGATAGACGCAACGAACCTGAAATTTACTACCTACTTCACGCTGTTTTCAATCTTTGAACAGCAGAAAAACAAATGAAATTTAACAAAGGAACAAATCATCTGTCAACATTAGAATTACAACAAAAACAAACCAGCGCTGGCCATTCTGGAAAACGTCGATACGGAGCCCAAACTACATCGCCAGTCTTCAGATCAGCTACAAAAAAAAGCTTTCAAAAAAAAAAGCTTTTAATCCAAATTTTCATTACCCTGAAGAATAACTTTGCGAAACTGAAGCGTGCAAAGAGGCACTGAAGACAGATCATATTTCGTATCCATCTTTTATGCTCGAAGCATAAAAACTGTGCTTTAAATGCCACTACGACATTCCATGACGCTTATTTTAAAAGCTACTAACACCAAATGAACAGTATTAATGATAGTGTACAAAAGTTGAAGAAATACATATATCAGGACTGAATCATTTGTCACATGCAAAAGGCATAGATACACATACATATATATATATATTATATTATATATATATATATATATACATATGTATATATATATATATATATATATATATATATATATATATATATATATATATATATATATAT
>NW_018108311.1:72632-76096 GCF_000183805.2 Loa loa | reverse complement strand
ATATATATATATATATATATATATATATATATATATATATATACATATATATATATATATGTATATGCACACATCTATTCCAGATATAAAACAGAAAAACTCAAATTCGATAATAAAATAAACCAACACCACTCGGAATTAGATCAAACATAAAAAATTCAAATGCTTCAATGAAAAGTGCCTTAATTTTATAGGAACCCCTCCCACATAATAGTAACAATGGCTTGGATAACTAAAACGATAGCTCATCAGTGTACAGTGAAAAAAGAAAAAAAAGAAGCTGAGGATGCTGTATATTGTATTGCACTGGAATATTGGGCAGGAAAGGTGGGTGTGTAACAGACGCTTCAACTGACCAATTAGCATTTTTTATCGAACCGCTGTTGACGCTATAGGAAGCAAATCTTGTTGATATCAAAAACGGTTCAGTAATTTGATAAGATCACACGAAATAAATTAACCAAGCAATGTGAGGAAAAAAAGGAAAACATACATGTTGGAGCTGAATTTCTTACAGGTTTTCGTCCCATTTTACTGCTGCCGTTATTGTAACGTTTGGAATGTTTCACTTTTAGACAATGTTAACTGGATGGAAAAAATTTTCTTGTCCTGAAATACTTTCACAAGTTTATCCACAATCAATTAGCCAAATACTAAGCAGATCAGTGAGATCCTAGGCATTTCCATCACCCATTACGATTATCTAATAATTAAACGACTACTAGAGTGATATATTCACAGAATTATCTAAATCTTTTTCAATCTCCCATTCCTTCTCCTGAAATTTATTCGAAGCTGCCACAAAACATCATTATTCCATATTGTTGATACAATAATTAAAAAATCTTAAATCAAAATCTTATCTAAAGGAGCAAATACATTTGTATAGCATAGATACAAAAAATTCACAATTTCTTACAGCTATAAAAATTTAAGAATAAGACTATTCCTAGCAAAATACCAACATTCAGAAAAACATTTTCAAATATAAATTATTCCGACAATGTGTTCTAGAAATAGCAAACCACAAAACAATCACCAGTTAATCCACTCAAAGACCAATCAGTCAAATAAATTTGCAACGGAATTTGCACGGTATAGCATTGCCGGTATCGCCATGAAATATGCTGTCCCGTCGTTAAATTTGAAAATGTCGACGCCCTTCCCCCCAACACTGTTTTCCATCGATTACTAAAGCCCTAGCAAATCATTCAGTAACAGTTCTGACCCATGCATAAACGAGAATAAAGACTTAATCATAAGTTAGTTGATCATTAATTAATTAATTAACTTCGACGACTGCTTACCAACTGGTTGTAATAAGCGAAGTTTTGCAGAACTGTTTGCAAACAGCCATCCCATATAATTGATTTACAAATAGATGGTAACTCAGAAATCACTTCGATTTAGGTAAATTTCCTTGCTTTTTTTCTTGCAAATTTAAATTAATCATTAACTAACTCGACATGTTGTAATAATGCATTAATAACCCATGTTACACTGATTGATACTGTTTTAACAAACTCGTCCAGATGAAATGATAGTTTCGAATAGATAATGAATTGAATGGTATAAGTTCCGAACTACCATCAAAACTAGATAAAATTGCTGTGCAGGTATTGATGTATTATTTCAATAGTTCAGGAAAAGGAGAAACTAAATCTAAAAATCGTTAATTACAATGACATTTGCAAGACATAAAGTTTTCGTGGTAACCATTGGACACGTGACTCCTGACATTTCGCGCAAGAAAACAAGATTTGAAAATGTACAGTAATCAATACACTGCAAAAAGGAATCATGCGAAGCTTAAATTCCACAGGTCCCATAATCCCATTTAACTCGATTTGTTTGATCTAAATAAATCATTAATGGATTGTTTTTAACGATTAATTGCTAAATCTTGTTGATTCCACAAATGACCAATTATCAATCGGCAAATTGAATACATTACCAGCAATATTTATATCAGTTTTCCACTCCTTTTTTCGAATAATATATCAACTAAAATTGAAAAAGAATTCCAGAAGTTTTAAAAAAACTGAAAAAAAATTCACCACTGATTACCGTATATTAAATACTCAAAGTGACAATTCCATATTTTTGAATTTTTCGCTTTTTTCTTCCCTGCCTGAAAAAATACAAGTTTACGGTGGAAACTTAACCGCTGGATTTCTGCGTTAGCATACATAGCTTTATGAATGAATCGAAATTATGCAAAATATCTATCAATTCCAGTACATTATAATAATTCTCATATAGCGCTATTCTAGTTGCATTTGATTCAATTTATCCTATAAGAAAGAAATAAAAAATCACAAATTCATAATATATCAAAATAACGCGTAATAAACAAAATGTACAATAATTATATGAATGTAATGAAGCAATATCATTTAGCACCGCAGAAAACAAAAAAAGCTACTTAGTATGAGAATTCAGTTTTCCCAGAATCCTTATTATTTATTAAACTCATACTGTTTCGTGAAATAAGAACGCTTCAATTCAATTATTCTAGCCATGTCTTGCTGTTATTACAAGTGCCACTTTTTGTTATGTTTACAAAATTATCCAAGAAACAACAAAAAGGCGCTACTTTAATACATTAACTTTTCCTGTCAACATGCTTTCATCGATATACAGTGTAGAAGAAATGCAATAAATGATATTATATTTTGAATGATGAATCTATTATAAACATGAAAGACTTAACAGAAAATTGCTAGACTGTAACTTCGAAAAATTCCTCCCTTCAAAAGTTCAAAAAATTTGCTACCTTTGGAACTCTGATATTCAAGGGAAATATTTGCCTTATCGTGAGTTCCTGATAGAAATCAAATGAACTGGTACAAAACTGTCAAGAAATAATTTGAAATACCAATCAGATAAGAAGAACTTGGTTAAAAAAAAGAGAAGAACATACATATGGACTAAGATTTTTGCTCTTAAAACTTTTTTCCAATAGAAAAAACTGCTTGAGATATTAACACACCTCAAGCTGCAAATTCTATTAAATTTGAAAGAAAAAAAAACTAAATTTAGCAAAATGGTATGTAAGCAAAGAAAACATTAACAGAAAGTACTTTCTATGTCAAAATTCACAGAAAGGAAAATGATTTTTGAGTACAAGTACATAGAACACTCGAGAGCTCACATTAACTCAGAGTACAAATAAAGATGAAGAAAATTTCTAAATAGGCACAATGGAGAATTTGAGCAGTAGCATACCATAAAAATTCCTAAAAAAAACTGCTGGAGGCAATAAAATCTAAATTTGGCAATCTCCATTAGTTTAAAAAAGAAAACTAATTTTATATGATTCAACAAGTTCATTTCAATATAAATGATGAAAAAGCATTCGATATCAAAAGTGATTGTAAACTTGGCAATGGATGTTTATGAGCCCAAGATGACGGACTCAACTATTATCAGGTAATGATTGCACATACTATCACAAACAGTTG
>NW_018108311.1:62799-72612 GCF_000183805.2 Loa loa | reverse complement strand
CAAAGAAAACATTAACAGAAAGTACTTTCTATGTCAAAATTCACAGAAAGGAAAATGATTTTTGAGTACAAGTACATAGAACACTCGAGAGCTCACATTAACTCAGAGTACAAATAAAGATGAAGAAAATTTCTAAATAGGCACAATGGAGAATTTGAGCAGTAGCATACCATAAAAATTCCTAAAAAAAACTGCTGGAGGCAATAAAATCTAAATTTGGCAATCTCCATTAGTTTAAAAAAGAAAACTAATTTTATATGATTCAACAAGTTCATTTCAATATAAATGATGAAAAAGCATTCGATATCAAAAGTGATTGTAAACTTGGCAATGGATGTTTATGAGCCCAAGATGACGGACTCAACTATTATCAGGTAATGATTGCACCACACTACTATCAGGGTGCTAAATCATCAGAACAGCACTGAATCAACCGAATTACACCAAATAACAGATATTGTCATCAAAAAATCGCGACATGGAAATTAATACTTACTTCAGTGATTACAAAAACAAAACACTAGTTCTATAGTTAATGTGGGAATTAAGTTGTTAACTTGAAATCCTAGAATAACTTAATAAAACCTTATAAATTAAAGTTTACGAAGTTTTATTAAGCAATACCTAAAAACAAGCATGCAAGACACATAAGTATTTACTATCCCTCTGGTTCAGTTGTTTGAAAAATATGCGATTCATTTTTCAACTCCTTAACCGATTCATCTTTTAACTTCTTAACTCGCTTCAAGGTTTAACTTCCAGAAGCTGATTGATATGCATATAAACAGTGTCATACACTGTAAAACTAATACCAACCGCAATCGGACCCTGAAATGTCACATTTCTTAACTCCTAAATTTGTAATTTCGATTTCCAAATACTTGAGTATTCCCAAATAATCAACGGTTCCGTAGGATTACATCATTGATTTCTTTTTCTTAAACAGCTGAACCTTATCATTTCTAATGCGCACTTAAGTTGACCGAATGATTACACCTGTTATAATTCGATTTCTTGATGTAATTTTGGGATCGAGGAAGGAGGAAAAGCATAAGACAGGGCAAAAGATTCGATATAAGACAAACCACAGATAAAATTCTCAGATTATCAATGTAATTAATTGATAGCTCAATTTAAGCTTACTTTGATCCAGTTCAAACTGAGACCTTTGTAAAGACCATTCTTGATACCTTCGGTTTTCCCGATCACATACAGGCTATAGAAAACATTATGCCCAGTAGGGATACGGAGTGTTTGCATGCGACGTCGCACAATGTCGAAAGGATAAGACGAAGACTGACCAACTAAACCAGCAAAACCACCGAAAAAAAGACGATAAACAGATGGAACTTCCTTGTTTGTTTTTTCTGCAATAAAATTAAACATCTTAATTTGCAACATGCTGAAAATTTAATTTCGAAGTGAGAATAATTAGGTAAATCACTTGAATAAATCATTAGGTGAATCATTACCTTTAGTAAAAATTATTACTTTTAGTAAATCATTAAATCTTCAAGTAAATCATTACTTTTAGAAATCCACATTCATAATGGATACAAAAAAAAGCATCATACAGTGTACTGGACATATAAACATTTTAAAAATAGAAATTAAATTTAACTATCGATGTGATCATTGGTCTTTTTTTCTTTTTTTTTTGTTGCTTTCATGAACAACCGATGAAGGAACCGAACAGAAAATGAAATTTGATCGAAAACTCACCAAAGTAAATTAATTTAAGTGTTTCAAAAATAAAGAAACTGGCGCCTGCGTAGGGTATGGCTCCCATCAAAGCTGGAATTAAACCGTTGTAGAACGTTCTGCAATTAAAGTCTTCGCGAATTGTCAAGATGTTCACAGCACATTATTCTTTTTATAATACTAGTACGAAATTATAAACATGTCAGTTTTCGTTCTTAATACTAACAATTCCATGCAGCATTACATTCTCACCATATATCTTAAACGACAATTTACATTCTATTTGAATTAGTGAGTAAATTAAATGGTATCACGTAATCAGTAATCAGGTGAATCAAAATATATGTTAAAATAGTATAATTATTTGGCAAATTACATACCTGACACCATATCTTTGGTAATCTTTGATGAAAACATTTAGTAAGGAACTATATTCATCGACAGTTGATGTAGCTAAACGTGCTTTAGCTGTATCAAGTGGATATGTACACGTTGTTGCAACTACTCCTGCTAAGGATCCCGCAATATAACGTTTCACTGGAGTTCTTGTCCTGAATAGCTAGAGGTCAATCATAATTCAGATCTTATTTTAGAAGAAATGAATCTCCTACGGAATCAAATTTTAATATCTTAATAATAAAAACTAAACCAAGAAGGAGCCACGTTTCTTGAATTCTCTATATGCCGGATGAAAAAGATTTAAAGAACGTTTTTCCACATACTAAATGAAAAAATTTAATGAATGTTAAGACTGATAAGTCCGTATGCCTAATTACAAAGTAAAGCAAATGAAAGTTTCCCAGAAGTCTAAATGAAAATAATGCATCAAAATTCGAGATGATCCAGACAAAATGAAGGACCATGAAATATGCTCAGTACCTGAATACCATAAAAAGATACCGCCACTGTTAACAATCCAAACAGGTTGGAAAATTGCTACTTACCCATCCTTATCAACTCGTAATATATGTTTGATCTCCTCATGCGCACCAAACTGTATTACAGCATACGGTACAATGCGTACCATCATTGCTGAATTGCCACGCCATAGTGAAATTAAACCAGTTGTTTGGTATGTATTTTTGATAAAATTAAGAGCTGACTTCAATGAATAGTGAACATTCCCACAAACTAAATAAAATATCGTATTTCTGACGTTATTTTAAGAGAGATGAAAGAAAAGGAAATA
The DNA here is from genome assembly GCF_000183805.2 of Loa loa. Taxonomy (NCBI): domain Eukaryota; kingdom Metazoa; phylum Nematoda; class Chromadorea; order Rhabditida; family Onchocercidae; genus Loa; species Loa loa. The sequence continues at coordinate 69,722 of NW_018108311.1, read as the reverse complement.
TTCTTAACAATTTCGGTTAAACAAACTTTCGATATGAATGCCAAAAAACCAAACATTTACTTTGAAAATTAATCTTCGTACGATCAAGCGGTGCAATGGTAGTTTTTGCTATTGCACCAGCGCATGCTCCAGCTGCGAGTGATGCAAATATTTTTCGACCTGGTAGACTTTTCTGAAAATATATTTAAAAAAAATTCGACCCTTTAAAATGAAAAGCTGAGTAACAAAATAACAGCTAATAATTTTACAGTTTTTGATGAAGAATACTACGAATTGATTTTGAGTGATATACCAAATCCAATTTTACATTTGCGCATGCTGAGATGCATATTACCCAAAGCACCGAAAAATTTCTCATTAAACCAAATCTATCACACTTCTACATTATCAAAAGGGGAAAAGCAAAACAAGATCGTTATCATATAAAACACAGAACGGTCAACTTTTATACCTACAAAAAAAAAGAAGAGAAATTAACCTCTTCGGATTGTGACATTGCAATTGAATTTCCTAAACTACATTTTCATCACAAAAATCTTTCGTTTCAAACAAAATTTCACCAAAGAAATCACTGCCTTTGCTCTGAAACGATTGACTAATATCGAAGTAACAGCTTTATACAAATCTGAATAATCCTGCAAAATAATACTCTTTCATGCTTATTGCTTTAAAAAAAAAAGAAGAAGCGAATGTTTTCATTTCAAACATTTTTTATTGAACTTGCATACACTTCATTAATTCATATCATTATCACTAATATTAATTAATACATTGAATAAATAAATAAAAAAATACAGAAAGAAGTTAAGTAACAAGGAAAAAAACAACATACAGTGAGTATGAGAGTAAGAGTAGTTAAAAGTATTATTTTCATCTATTATTCCTATATTGCACGCTTTATTGTTATTTCAAAGTAATGTCAAGCCAAGTATCAAATTAGTTTGATCATATATTACTATTTGTCGTAGATAATGATTATCACACACAAGGAAGTAGACAATTGATCATTTGAAGATGTCAAGCTTTATCATATTAATAATATAGTGTAACAGCAATGCAATAAAATTGTAAAAATAAACACGACTTTATTTTAACATCTAAATCAATAGGGTAATAGAAGTGACATCATCAAATTAATTTTTAGTATTGATAGTAACGAATATCAATTTGGAAAAATAATCATATGAATTTAATTGAAGAAATTGGACGAAACAACTATGTTCTAATCCTTTAGAGTTGTTGATCATTTCTGCTATATGTTCAAAAAACACAAAGGAAACAGCTGTTATCAATTTTTAATCTACTGCATAATCATTAGCAAAAAGAAGAGAAAAAAAAATAGTATATTTATCTTATACATTCTAAATCTCTACCAAAATGCATCAATAAATTATTACTACATTTTAAAGTGAATAAAAAAAAAAAAAAGAAAATCCCAGATATCAATAAATAAATGTGTAGAGTTTTAGTTTAGGAATCTTAAAATTTGGTAAAACTTGACCAAAAAATCACAGGATACACAAAACTTCATGTTCTACATTACTCATACATATGTAACTCAAGCATTATTTTCTTCTTTTTGGATTTTTATTTCTCTACTAATCACTCTTTCTACTCGTTCTATTACTATTTTAATATTGAGCAGAGAAATGATAATTCTATCTTTTGACTGGAAAAAAAAATTTGACTATCCTTATCGATTAAAATGTGATAATAATCTTAGGGAATTGTTTGAAATTTCTAAAAGCATAGTTGGCTATCATAAGACAAAAAGTTACCACTTCAGTGTATAGGCAGCAAGCCATTAGTTTTCAGCATTACTTTGTTAAGAAGAAAAATGACAAAAATAGTAGAAGATCAAAGGTCAAAAATAATAATCTTATCACTTTTTCTATAATAATGAAATATTTAGATCAAATTTCCGATAAATTCTAGTTATCAAAACACTTCTTGCTACAATTACGAACATACTAATTAACTACTTACACTTTATAACTCGAATTATTTTTACATTTACACTTATTTTTACTCACACTTACACTATTTACACTTATCACATTATCTTTACACTTTCTAACTTTAAATAATAAAAGATCGTCGGCGAAACCGAAAAAAATGTGATGAGTTGTTTTAATCAGAATTTAGAATATTTCTCAGATAAATGATTTGTTGTACAAAATCAATAAAATAAATACTTCACCCTGAAGTGATGAATCACTTATTCAAATCCAATTTTTCCAATTTTTTAACCAATCTTAACTGCATTGTTTAAATGTTGCAAACAAGATTCCTTGTTATAAATTCCTTTTAATCTTTTAATCAAGCTTATATGCTATATGTATAAATGTCGAAATCTTGTAAAGAATCTTTAATCTGGTAGTTAAGTCAATGTATTTGGAATGTTAAATCACTCCCATTATAAAAGGAGCTAGGATCAATCATCCTGACGGTCAAATGAAAAAGCTCGAGCAATCATTCAATCTGATAACTCCCGAAGTTACGAAGTCCGATAGATATTATTCAGTCACTCAGACATGATAGCCATCTTCTAATAAAAACAGAAAGCACTTATGGTTTAATAGCAGAGAAGCGGCGATACAACAGTTCAGCGTGAGCAACAAGATTACTCGGTATCCTTTAATACTTATTGTGTATTGTTCATTTCATCCCTATTATTGTTTCTATGTAATTTTCTATCATACCATATAAGACCAATAAAGGTTACTATCAGCACAATGGACTTACAATAATAAAAAATGAACTACAAACTTCCTGCGAAAACCACCTTCTATAAAAACCGAAAAATGACATAAATCATCGTACATTTACTCCGTGTTCCGGTAAAGACCGGAAAATCGTATTCATCTTGCAGCAGTGATTCCCAATCTTTTCCTGACAAATAGTCATTTTGGCTTTTTAATATGTATCAGGGATTACAAGATGCAAAAACAATCAGTTCCGTTAATTTGAAAATGAACTTCAATTAAAACTTCAATGTATTGATTGAGCTTAGAGTTAGAATAACATCATAATATTAAAGGGAGAAAGAAATATTTTCTTTTTCTCTAGTAGAAAATTCAACTTCGTTCCCATCAATGTGATATTTGAGCTTATATTTTTTCCTTGCTAGTTGGAAGCTAATATTTACCACTTCGCTTACTTTTTGGATTTAGTTTGATTTTTGTAAACCATCCATTAGCCACGGATCCAGCAGATTAGAACCACCCCCTTACATGAACAACTGAAAAAAATGTGAAAAAAAAGATTCGGATTTACGGCCGGGTCTTCATTTCCTGATTCGTGTGGTATTTCGTATGTCGTCCAATATCTTTCTAAGCTGACGTTGCGTACACTTTTGAAGAAGGACACGTGAAATTTGAATTTTAATGTTAATTTAGAGTGCATTAGAATGCGGTTGATAGATATCGCATTCACTGTGCAGTCATTAATATTATTTGTTGATGCTGCACAAGATTATTACGAGGTATTAGGTGTTAAACGTGACGCATCAACAGCACAAATCAAGAAAGCATTCCGGAATTTGGCACTCAAATATCATCCAGATAGAAATAGTGATCCAAATGCACATGAGAAATTTCGGGAAATTGCGGCAGGTATCTTCTTATTTCGTGTTTTTATTTATCATTTTTTTTTCTGTCAAACATAAAACGAACTTAACTTCATATTCCATTGTACTCAAAATTCAGTTAAATTTTTACTCTTGCTTCTTTTTTTTTCAAAGATTTATTTAGCTTCAGGATATTACTGATTAAGTAATGGCCATATTTGGGCTACATTGCCAATTTTAGTTTGCAGTGGGAAGAACAGAAGAAATTTTCCCTTTCTCGGAAACATGAAGTTTTTTTTTTATATCTGCACTGTAGAGTAGGACACTTTTCTCACAGGTTTTTTGTGCAACTTCGATGAGCTATTCAAAATTTAACGGTTTTTTCTTAATTATCCATCATTATTACTTGTGGTCTACTTTTTTTTTACCAAGATGTACCCGTATGGAATTTATCTAATAATTCAAACCTATAAGGTGGAACCTCATCATCAAGTGGTTTCTTTGTTGAGCCATTTCTTAATTAGTCGTAACAAAAGAGAAAGTGACAAGCTGATAGAAAGAATTATTCCCTAATCGTTCCGCATTTTAGTCTTGAAGTCTCTTGACTCGATTTCTTTGATGGAGCTTTGATGGAGCTATGAAACGATTTGCATGAGTCGCTAAGACAGTTATGACCCTCCTTTCTTTACTTATCCATAATTCCATTTCAATTTTTTTGTTTTTCTCTTTCAAAATTACTGCACATAAATATTTCAGCATACGAAATACTTGCTGATGAGCAAAAACGACGAAACTATGATGCTGGCGGTTGGTCCAATGATCAGCAGCAACAGCATGCGCAGAATTTTGACTTCGATGCTTTCATGCGTGAATTCCGAGAAAGTAGGGTTACTCCCGTCACGGGAACTTGTGGTTTTTCGTAACTTGAAAAAATCTTTCAAATTGGATATAGTGAGATCTGTAGCATTTTACACAGTAACAGTTTATACTTTCAGTAAGTGATATAAATTGTACAAAATTTCAGTGCAGAAGCTTGCCGTAAAGTAGAATTTCTCGAATGTTAACATATTATGTTTGTAGTATCATAAAATCAAAGATAGCTCTCTTCCAGTCTTTTTTCAATTTCTGTTGAAATGCAATATATTCTGTTAAAATACGGTATATTTTGGATCTTTGATTTGTGGATCAACCTTGCATCAAAAATATTTTAGGTATGAATATTCACCAAAGAAGTCATCAATATGCACACTCGAAAGCTCACTGGCAAGGAACTCACGGTCACAGTTTATTTGATGATCTTTGGGAAGGTTTCGATATGTTTCCATCATTCAGTGGTTTTGGTAGTACCGGAAATTTCGATGGATCTGATGGAATATATTTCGGAGATTTCCCTTCAAATCCAGCTTCAGTATATATGAAAGAAACAAATCAAGGAGGTATTTTTTTAAGAATGTAATTGGAATCTTTTCCGTCTATTTCTAATTGAGATAAAAGAGAAATGGCCTATAGTTGAGAGCATGAAAGAATAATGAAACGTTTATCCTAAAGTGAGGAGAAAAAACACTCTGGCAAATATGGATTCGATTTTCAGTCAGAAAATTGATATATGTAGTGGTCTGTATGGATGGCAAAATACAGTTTTCTTATGTGTCGGAAACTGTTGGAATTGCAACCGTTTTTTGTACTTGTTTAAACTAAAAGGCAAATTTACAGGACAAAGATGTAAAACGGTGACAAAAAAGACGGGTAATATGATGACCACGCAAACAATATGTACTAGCAATTAGCATTTGTATAGTTATCTAAGATTTTGTGGACAGAAATTTGATTTGTTCATTTCTAAGTGCAATGTATATATTTTCAAGCTGGGATATTGGCAGTAAACATTTTTATTCCAAATGTTGAAGGACATATAGAATTATGGAATGCCCAGAAGACTGGACTATAGAATAATAGACATTATATGCTTGTAATAGAAAAAAAAAGCTATAGGGCCTGTTTAATACAACATAAAACTCCTTTACTATTATTTCGGCTTCCACAAGTTAGTCTGTTGCTAAAGAATAATTGATTAACTATGAATTACACGAAGGTAACTCTGTAAAGCAAATGTAGAGGGACCATATGGGATTTCATATGCCTTAACACTAAAAAGATATTCATTACTTGTTCTGGTAATATTATCGAACATTTATTTTGAAACGGAAAGAAGGATCAATATAGAAAGAAATAATGGATCCGAAAGTTGAAGTTTTAAACTTGATACTTCAATGTTTTGCCTTCGATCAGCAATAAGTGAAGATGTTGGCTTGTTCAGTTAGGAAAAGAAGTAATGAACTATAATGTTTATCAAATGTTTATCAAGCATACTTCCTTGTGTACAAAATATTTCATACTGTGATATAAACAGTGAAAGATAATGGATGATTTCACTTGCTATATCTTCTATTTCAGTAATTGAAAATTTTTAAACACTATAAATTAAGCAATACTGTGGACTACAGTGATAATTATATAATACAGCGACTTGAAATACAATGATAATTATACAATACTATGGCTTTAACCGTCATTAGCGAATCGACTTTCATATATTCATTCCAAAAAATCTCAGTCCTATCACAGTGAACATCTTTTTGGCAGGATATCATAACTTGACTATTACACTCCTCCTTAAATTACTTCCAAATAAAAACTTGCGTATTCCAATATACAAAATGTTCTGCCAGTCTCTCCATAACTCCTCACAAATTCCCTCCTGTCTAACCCTTCCCTCAAATCCTTGTCGTTGGAAGTTCGGAAGGTTAACACTGCGCACAAGTAGAACGTAGAACATGAATATTAGACGTAACAGGAAGCTGAATAATTTTATGAACGGGAGGAAGCAAAAGCAATATTTTAAGTTAACAGAATAATAAAGACATGTAGTAGAGGGATCTGTCTTAAGGTAAAAAAAAAACTCCGGTAACTTTTTTCTCCACAACGCTTCCTCTACTTCCTTCTGTAATAAAGGTCAAAACTGAGTAAAGATATGTGCGTGTGAAATTATCGTCACATCAAGAACTTGAATGAAACCAATATGATGACATTGAGTGGTAAGACAAATGCCAGTACTTGAAGAACACTGTGAGAAAAAACAAAAAACCGAATGATCAAACCTATTCCTTTAGCAATTTGAGGCGATTCCTTCTACCATTAGCAGTTGGATAGGCGTCGCATTCGCTATCCCAATGATCTCGGTTGCAGAATAGGCACGGCCTTCTCTTACTTACTGAGTTGTGATGAATGTTGATTGCTTCGAACTGCGGATGATAAGGGTTTTGAATTGCTACGTACCATCGACAGTGCTGACGTT
>NW_018108311.1:37614-62596 GCF_000183805.2 Loa loa | reverse complement strand
TCCTCCTTAAATTACTTCCAAATAAAAACTTGCGTATTCCAATATACAAAATGTTCTGCCAGTCTCTCCATAACTCCTCACAAATTCCCTCCTGTCTAACCCTTCCCTCAAATCCTTGTCGTTGGAAGTTCGGAAGGTTAACACTGCGCACAAGTAGAACGTAGAACATGAATATTAGACGTAACAGGAAGCTGAATAATTTTATGAACGGGAGGAAGCAAAAGCAATATTTTAAGTTAACAGAATAATAAAGACATGTAGTAGAGGGATCTGTCTTAAGGTAAAAAAAAACTCCGGTAACTTTTTTCTCCACAACGCTTCCTCTACTTCCTTCTGTAATAAAGGTCAAAACTGAGTAAAGATATGTGCGTGTGAAATTATCGTCACATCAAGAACTTGAATGAAACCAATATGATGACATTGAGTGGTAAGACAAATGCCAGTACTTGAAGAACACTGTGAGAAAAACAAAAACCGATGATCAAACCTATTCTGCCGGGAACTAAAGGTAAGTAGCGTAAGTTTTCCTACAAATTCAGTTAAAAATTCTTGGAAACAGTAAGTATGGAAGATTCATGCGCAAAAGACGCGGAAAAGGAAATATGCGAAAAGAATTTTAAAGAAGTCGCTTGCGATTTCTCTATGTTTTCCCCATTGTTTATATACAACAACGCATCATGTATCAAATATTGTATTGCTGCTCAGCCACTTGAACGCCTGTGAAAGAAACTTTAGTTTGAAAAGAAAGAATTCGAGAAATTACCAATTCAAATTTCAGTTTATCTATTGGTAATATTTCTTCCACGACAATCCGGATATTCTGTGCAAGTGTAGGTCGGACAAAAGTTGTTCACTGACTTAGAAAACCATCTGTTTGTTTTTTCCTTTTTTTCAATAGGGACAAATGTAAAACCAAACTTATTTCTTTCGTTTTTTAGTACTAATTGCTTTCCTACTTTACCTATTAAGCTAGAAAATCATTATTACTCCGAATTATCAAATTTGTCCTGAACCTTAAGAGAATCTTCCCTAAAGTTGGAAAATAACATTCAGATAATAGCTAATTGTTCAATACGTTGAATAGTGGAAGTGATTGGGCGTCGTGAATCAGCAGGTCGAATTGAACGTCTCGTCAAACCAAAGAACGAACTTGGTGACAAATATGAACTGGTGAAACGCCAACCAACATGCTGACCACAGTGTGAGCATTCGTGAATTGTCCATTTGTAACTAAAATTTCACTTCAGTTTAGTCGTTTATGAACTTCGTCTTTTGTTTCTACAGCATTCTTCGCAGTTTTTCCGGCATTATCGAACAATTGGTATAACGATTTAAAATATGAGATATCTCAAACTATATTGTTCTTCATCAGATTACACAATTATACAGTGCTGATAGATAAAAGTCTGATAAATTCATGATTTCTGAGGTAAAAATTAAAAACATATTATATCAGCGACCATTGATAACTGATAGTTTTACTGTTATAACTGAAGCACTACTGACAAATTTTTCATACAATAATGTGATATTTATCATTTAAAATTATTCCTTTTACCATTAAGAAATGCTTCAATAACTAACCCCGGAAACCAGGAACATTCGCCTGACGGTGCCCCACGTGCTAGCGTTGAAACCACTTCCGATACGGTGAATAAATCATGTACATAACCACCTAAAAATATGCCTTTTGAAAAGAACATGATAAATACTTAAATATTAAGAAACACAATGAAAAAGGTCTAAAAAAAAATAGTTAAATTTGCAAAAACCACAAAACGAATTTCGCAATATATTCTGCGTCGTAGTATATATATATATATTGATAAAATAAAAGAAGCTGGTGAGTAGATGATGAAACTAATGTGTGGTATAGTTTGCAATATCCCTGACAATCAATCGGATTACTGTAGTGATTCAAGCATTCACCTGGATTAATGAAATGCGCACTGTTTCCCTCCATTGACACGCTAATCATTTGTGACATATTACATAACAGCGTGCCACAACTCTTGCAAACAATGACATCGATCTGTAAGAGAAGCGCTTATCGTCAGACAGCTCGATCATTTGTAGCGATCTTATCCTAGATAGAACGTAATAGAACGCGAACGTTGCAGTGAATTATTTCTCAGAAAAAGAAAAAATAGACCAAATTACTAAATGTTAAATATTCGTTCTTATTTAATTCAGCAGTTTAACTTATCATTTGGTAAATCCACTCCTTAATAAACAAATCAGGAAGATTTGTATTAAGTACTACTGAATTTACTACATAAACTAGAATACATTCATCCCTTAAATATTAAAAAAGGAAAAATTCTCTTCATTTTAAAGGTGATTATCTTTATACTGCTTATAGCTCATGAAGAAATTGACAAACAACTTCTCTTTAACCTTCTTCCTCGGGCTTCTTTTTATCCCTCCTCCTCAATGTAACCCCAAAAGTTTGATTCGTTTTTAGATGAACAGACTGATTCGGAAAGCAATGAAAGGATATCGAAGAGTTCCGAAAACAAAAAACAGTATCATTATCCCCCCATGAAGGAATTCAGTCGTTTTTATCCTAAAAGTCAATATTTTTCAAACATTCACGAATTGCTCATTGTTTGCTCATACCGTTATTAGTAAAAATGTACCGCGGAAGATATGTTTTTCGCAAACCTCTTCGTCAATCAGAGGGAATATATTATAATCAATGGGAGATATGGAGTTTTTCACAAACCTACTCCCATCAATTAGAGTGACACATTATAATATGTGCAGAAAATTAAGTACTACCTGAAAATAGTTCACTGAAAGGACTTAGAAATAAGAAATAATTTACACGATTAATGATGCCATATTCATCCTTCAATCTTCTATCCGTACAAGGCTCATCCAGTAAGCGTAAGCGCATTTCCATATCAATTGGTAAATTTGCAGCTACCCAATAGCTCAATGTCGTCGGTCCCTAAATTAAGAATACTGAAAATCTTATTTGTTTCAAGATATTTGTCTATAAATACCTCATAAAAACTGTTTTCACGTAAACGCTTATATCCATACTGGGAGTTCGCGTCATCTACCTAACTGCAATTTTTGATTCAATGAATCTTAGCACCAAAGTTTCACACACAGCATCAAATTTGAAGGAAAATCAGTACCTGAGAAAGAACACGTTTAACTTTTTCATACACATGCCAACCATAAAGCCACTTGGCAATTTCATCAATATAGTGCTTCTACAAACCAAACTTTTTCATTACTTTTTTCCCACAATTAGCAAATAACTGAAAATGTTAGAGAAATAAATGAATTCAAGACCATGTTATCAAAAAATTGCATAAATTACTCAAGTCGGAAATATGAGTAAGTGTAGAGTAAGAGGAAACATTACCGTCAGTGATATCTTCAAGGCGTGATATGAATGTGATGTCATTGCCGCAAAAAACCGTAAACTCTAAAGAAACCTTTACTTTTAACAAGTGAAACATTATTATTTCGCGTTAGCTAGAAGATCTCCACTTTATTCCGTTTTCAGAGAATGTTAAAGGCAGTGATAAAAATTTACAATTATTTTTCCTGTCTTATCTCTTCACTAAAATTCTGATCTTCACTTCATCTTTCTCAGTTCACTACTTCACAATAACGGTTCAGGTTAAGAAGTAACGAATGACAGTAAGGCGCAAGAGATTCCCAATTTGAACACTTGTCAATTCAAAACTGCGCTGCTCTAGCTAGCAAGAGTAAGTTTTTTATTTTTGCTTAAAGAAAGAGAACTCATCTTACTTTTGCAGGTCGCATACGAGCAAATGAGGTGGGCATTAATACTTGGGAGAGAGGTTGCAACTCTTTTTCTTCCAGAACCCGCACCTCACCATATGGCATCCTGAAGTGTCAAATATTTTCTAATCTGTTTAAGTTTCCTAATGTTAAATCCTGAAGTTTAATTTGTAGCACAATTGTAATCACAAAAATACCCATTAATGGCGGATCGTCGGTTAAGTATTCGGCAACGCTGACGGCCTACTGCTTGCACAGATATTCCACCGTCATTTTCTTGCAAGCTTCGAACCTGAACTGGCAACTGCTTTTAGATTTTAACTGCTATCAAATTTCAATCCAATTATTTGATTAAAATATTTTTAGATTGGAGCCAATTTTCATTCCTGCTCTGAAATCATTTCAAAATAACCAGAATCAATGAAATAATTATAACTGAATTGATGAGTTCCATCCATATCCTGCAACCATTTATAGTTAATGTTCGTCTAAAACATATCAGAGATCAACCATATAGAGTCTTTGTGCAGTTTCCATTTTCAATAGCTGTGTATAGACCTGAATTAATGTTGCAATATCCGTATCAAAGGTATCTAATTTCGGTTTTAATGCTATGTATTCATTTTCTTGAGCTGCGTGTCGAAGCTGCGAGACAAGTAATGGATAATCGGTATGGAATGGAAGCAACTGGGTAGGTAGCAAAACAATCGGCATTTCCAAGATCGATACTGTTATCACTTTCCCAGCATCTTCCATTTTGCAACTATGCGGCAAATCATCATTTCCTACAATACCAACAAATTCATAAATTTACCTCACTAATAAAGAAGTGATGAAAATGTTAGCAGCATTACAATCGGCAATAATTAGAATTTTCAACCGAAACTTGTAAACAGATTCCTGTTCCTAAATCATCGGCTGTTTGGTCAAAATAAAAAAATTCGCTAACTGGCCGTGAAGAAAAGAAGACGAAGCTAAATTAATTCAATCAATGGTATCAGTATAAACGAATCAATATTTGGATCACAAGTTAATGTTAATGCTATCAACATAAATATGTCAAACATTTAAGTCACAAGACATGCATGATCAGAAACATGCAAAATATCAATTTAGTCTCTCACTTTAATTAACCATATACTATAACTACTTTCAATGATGCATTCATCAAAACTGCCCAACCCTCTAACTTCATGATAACACAATTCCCTAAAACAAGCTAATGATGCTTAAGTATCAACAATCATTTTATCAGCCATTCGATGATTGAGCTATTACCTTTCAGCTTATCAAAATTAGTTGATCAATGTGATATTTAGATTACAAAACCATTAAAAACTCCCGAGACACAAGATTTGTCACGTTGGTTCTTTCTCAATTAACATTTGACCATATGATCCAGCCGTATGACGAGATTATCATAATTAGAGAAATTTTATCACTCAGCTGTATGATAAAATTAAGTTCAAAAAGGATACCACTTAATCGTAAATATTGATGTGTTGGTGGTAATGTAATATCGAAAGGTCTTCGTTCTCTCTGATTATCTTCATTACTCTGTGTACTTTCTGATTCTGTGTCATCTTCGTGAATGCTATCATTTTCATCGTCAACATTTCGCAAGTCGTTAATATTATTCATCTGAAATTTCAATTTCTTTTACTCTAAGAAAAAAAAAATTCGGAACAAACCCAGCAAAATATTGCCATGTAATTAGTCATGCGTAACAATGACTTGAAATGTCATAGAGCAAATTCGAATAAATTTTAAATATATGGCAAAAAAAAAAATACCACATATATTCCTCATAACTAATTGTCCATAAAAATTTTTCCTAATTTCACTAAGGTTTTAGAAAATTTTTGCGGAAAATTTCCACTTTAACAATTGTAATTACACATTTGACCGAAAACAAAACATTTCGACGGTGAACGAACTAACAGGAAAACAAAGCATAAATTCCTTGAGAGCAGCGCATTTCACAAAACGTTGCATGCAACAGATACACTTCCTATTCAGACGTTAAGGCATTCGTCTGGGTGCAAGGATATGGATGGAGATTTGGTGGTTGTGATATTTGTAAACTTTTCTCATTAATTCTGAAAGTGAATATTTTTAAAGTTTAAGGAAAGTTTGGGACAAATTCAGCATAATAAGCCCTTGCTTAATTGAAAAAAATTTGAAGTAGCAGGTCAGGTATTTGTTGACAAATCAAAAAATTTCAAATCAATAAAGTCTTTTACACTTATGTTTTCACTTATAGTTCTCTTCTCTTTTCACTTTCAGGCTTCATTTTACAAAGCCCAAAACTCATGGTCAAAGTGGGTTTGCGGATAGAACATTAGTGGCATTAAAATAAAATGCATGATTTTAGTGAAATGACGGGAATGTCACGGACGGGATGGCCTGTTGCTACTCGACCGCAGAAAATAGTCACCACTCCGGTTACACTGAAAAAGCCAAATGATACACGTAGTAGCATTGATCGAGCAATCAATCTGTAAGATTTTTCGAGATCAAATTTTTAAATATTCTGATTGGATCAAAAAAGTATGTGTTCGAAATACATAGTTGTCTCCATCTTGACATTGATCAAGTTATGAAAAGGGCTCAGCACGGTCGCGGGGAGCTCCGACTGACCACGTCGAGCTTCCAGACTTATCTCTCTGTTGCTCTTTATCTCCCTGCGTGGTAAAAGACAAAATGAGTAGTAAAAGAAAAAGCTATTCTGTAGAATACAAGAAAGAAATTGTGGAGGATACACAGGGTTTTGCAAAGAAAAATTGGATGCCCGATTGTCCGAACATGGCGGGCAGAGTACGGTAATCTCAGTGAACAGGTGGACAAGGGAAATACCGTATGCCCCGAAAATGTAGATAAGCCCGTGTAGATTTTCTTTTCTCTCTTTTTTTTTGAGGAGGGAGAAGCGGATGGGAATAATATAAGATTCCGTTTTGTTTTCGGAGAAACACTGGTAATGGTAAATAAGAGCGCTGATAAAGTAAATGGAAGAAAGCGGGAATGTTCATTTCCAATAATCTATCATTGTCAGTTTCTAGGTTTTTTTTTTTAAACAGTCATTTTGCTGGATGGCTTATATGAAATTGTTGAAATAGGTATTTAAGGTATCCATTGACGAATTACACGTTTGGGACAAAAGATCCGCAAGCCGAACGTGACCATTCAGTACAGGCACGATTTCAACGTATGCGTGAAGAATATGAAAAAATTGGGATGCGTCGATCGGTAGAAGGTGTTTTGCTCGTTCATGAACATTCCTTACCTCATGTGCTATTGTTGCAGATTGGCACTACGTTTTTCAAATTGTAAGCATAAAAATATTTTCCATAAAATTAAGTTAAATTTCCTTATTTTCAGACGAGTAATCATCAATATAACAAGAATTCAAGTATTAGCAAATCCAAGTCTCGTTAATATACTTAGATTTCTAAGAGATCACTGTATTAATTTGGTGGATAATCTCATGTATAGTTAACAAAGCACAAAATTTATATCATTTTTCAGGCCAGGTGGTGAATTAAATCCTGGAGAAGATGAAGTTGAAGGGTTGAAGCGACTACTTACTGAAGTGAGTGTATCAGTTTTATATTTTCTTTGGTTTTTCTTAAGTTCGATAACACTCGATAACACAGCCATTTAGTGCTGGCAACTTGTCATCTAACATTTTTTCTAACCTTTATCTGCTTATATTTCCAGTTTGAGTTTTTTCTTTAAAATTTTTTCCTTATTTGCAGACACTTGGACGGCAAGATGGCGCGAAGGATTTATGGACTATTGAAGACGTCATTGGTAATTGGTGGCGTCCGAATTTCGACCCACCTAGGGTATGAACTGTATACTCTTTTTCCATAGATCTTATATGTTATTTTTAATCAAGTTTTTCTATTCTAATGAAACAAGGAAATCTGTCCAAAAAAGTAAAAAAAAAATAGATGAGTGATTTCTAGTATCCATACATTCCTGCACATGTTACAAAACCAAAAGAGCAAACGAAGCTGTTTCTTGTTCAACTTCCGGAACGAGCACTTTTTGCTGTGCCGAAAAATTACAAACTTGTAGCTGCACCGCTTTTTGAACTGTATGACAACTCAACTGGTTATGGTAACTTGATTGCAAGCCTTCCACAGGTTCTTAGCAGGTGAGAACATTTACATTATTAGATTGTGTAGTTATATACTTTGTCGGCAATTTCGTTTCGTCTTTACCACTGCTTCGAAGTACGGTTTGGATTTGACATTTCGAATCTTCGCAACGCTTGCATAATTTAATCCATTTGTTCTGACAGATAGTTTTACTTAGCATTTGTGGCAAGCAAATCTATATATTCTTTATGGAAAACAATATCTTGATCGAAAGTTAAATTTAATTCATCGCTAATATTGGTTCAATAAATAGATCGATTATTCCTATTTCATTAAAATCTATTCGTTTTACGCTTTCAGATTCAATTTCCTGTACACGCCATGAAGCTTTGGGTTTTATAGTGCCTGACAAGAAATGCGAAGAGAAGAAGCTAACGAATTTAGTAGAAGCTGGATGAATTCTTTTTCTTAAATGTTCTCTGTTTTTTTTTACACTTAATTTTTATTGAATAATTTCGTTGTACATGTTTATTGATATAATTCAATTTAAATATTTCATTTTGTTTTGTTTTTTTGAGATCTCCAGAAGACTTCAGCAGATTCTTACTATTAGCATTCTTACTAATTATTTTTAAAAAATGAATTATGTTTAGATATTAAAGGTTGGCTATCTCATATACAACTAAATTTCTTCAAATTTGGAATTTTTCTCATATTGATGCTTTATTAAAAGTATATCTGAGAATGGTACGATAAGTTTACTCATAGCTGTATACCAACAAGAATACTTTTTTAATGTAAAATATTCTGCTACTTTTCAAGTATTGATAAAATAATTCAGTTCCTGTTGGTGCATCAGGATTTAGCTGTTAGCAAAATGTTTAAGTGTATGCCAAATTAAAATTTAAAGCGGTGAAGAATATGTTAACTGAATTTTCAATTTTTATTTTCAATAAGTTCTAGAAATTTGCGGAGTGAACATGATATTGAGTTTGCATAGATGCTGGGAACTAATCCGTTGTCGGAAGTTTTTTTCTTTTGAATAGTTTCCGCGTTGCATATCAACTGAGCTTAACATTAGATTTTACCCAGATCTGTTCGCAATTACAACATAGTTAAGTATTGGAAGGTGCTGCATATGTTGCAAGGCCGGTATCCTATGTTTTGTGTCCATCATATCGCTGGTAAAATTTTTCCCGACAATTCATTCAAATTTAGATATATATTAGTATTACGAGAACTTCTTGAAGTTTACTGTTGTAAAATGAACTGAAAAGCGAGACGCCTCGTCTACAAAATTGTTTTTTTTGATTCTATCTTTAGTTGCAGTATTCTCATTTCAAGACTATAATTAGTTACTATTTTAACATTTCGGACATTTCCTGGATTTCGTTCTATGGTTTAAATATTTGATTAGCTGACACTAATTGTAAGACATTTTGATTTTCCACTTTAAGAGGTGTTTGTCGTACTTTTCGATCCGAAATACGAATGCAGTTATCATCGTTATAATCAATAATGGACTGTGACATTGCTTCATATCATGTGGAATCATTCGATTATTTGGCGGAACAAGGAGTGCATTTGGCTGCTTTAGATGTACCAGCAGAAAAATTCCGACTTCCAACTGGAGAAGCTGTGGAATTACGCTATACCGGTGCCCAGCTTGGTTATCCAATGATTGAGATGAAACAGGTACATCAGGATTTTACGTTAATTTCCTAGTCGTTATAAGTATAAATGTACACATCAGGATGATGCTAAGACGGATTGTATGTTGCTTAATAATTATTTTTGAATTGTCGTTGAATTTATTTGTTATTCGATCATAAAACTGAAATCCATCCAATTATAGCCTGAATTACAAATTCATGAACTTCTTAGTGACATTTTGCTTTTAATCAGCAGATGGATTAAATAGGATGATTTGAACTATAAAATCAACACGACTAGGTTTGTCTCGATCATGTAACACGATCAGTTAGAAGATAAGAATAAAGAAAGGAAGCATTTCCGGTAATGAAATCTTTTTCTTACAGGGTTCTGCTGTTGATTCGTTAAAACTATTTCCTTCAGAGTGCAGACAACGTGGCTTAACATATAGAGGGCCATTGAAAGTAAATATAGAAATATGCCTGAATGGTGCTAAGATGGATTTTTGTGAAGTTATTGTTGGTGAGGTTAGTGATAGCATTTTTTTTTTTTTTTGTAACTTTGCCATGTAATACTAACTTACTGGGACATAATTTAATTCGCGTTTTTATGGTGTCCTATTTACCAGTTTCGATCTTTGTTTTTTAGAAGTTATTGATGAGGCTAGTGCGACGCATATATTCCAGTGTTCTCCTATCGTTGTAAATGGCAATTAAATCTTTCCTTTGTCTTTGGTTTTAAATCAGAACATATGAACGCGGGAGATGGGCTTAACATTTGTCCAGTTCCATTATGCTTTAGCAGATAGTAGTCGGCTTAAAGTTATTGGATTGAATAATTCATATGTGTATTTAATTTATTTTATTAGCAATAACCAAAATATTTCAGATAAACATCTGTTTTCTATCAGTCAAATATATTTCAGGTTCCCATTATGTTGAAATCAAACAGATGCCATTTGCGTTGGTTAACAAGAGAGCAGCTAATAGCACATGGTGAAGAAGGAACTGAAAAAGGCGGCTATTTCATTTGTAAAGGGAATGAAAAGGTATAACACTTTTCTTTTAGATAAGTTTCTTTTAAACCTTGTTTGGTTTCTGCGAATTTCCATTAAATATTGTTCAAGTTAGGTTTTGCTACGGTCGTATCAGGTAAAAATTTGGTTTGTACCAAAGCATGGGATAGATGTTTTTGTTAATTTGGGATCTACAAGTCATTTTTCTTCGTTTTAATTGGATATTCAAATAAATAGGTCATACGTCTTTTGGTTGCAAATCGTCGCAATTATCCCATAGGATTAGTAAGGCATTCCTTTCGTGAAAAAGGATCTTTATTTACACAATATGGGGTGATGATTCGATGCGTCCGAGGAAATTATTCAGCTGCTATGATGACGCTTCATTATCTCGAGAGTGGTACCATTGTTATTGCTTTGCAGGTAATCATTTTTTAGATGCTGAAGTTAATGAAATTTCTTTATCAACTTTTCATATGGGAGAGGTGTTATCCACGTATCACTTCGCATTTTAATAATGTACGGCAAATTTTTAGTGTTTTTAGTGACAGATAATGTGCAGTAACGAATAGGTTGCTGAAATAGCAAAGAAAGTGAAACTGTATAATTAAAACATAACCATATCGCACTGTGTTCGTTTAAATAAATTTACCCGCTGAATTGCCCGCGCTTTATAACTAGTGAATGGTTGCTAAAGATGTTCATTAAGCTACTTGAATTTGTTCTGCTTTATCCATTTAATTTGATTTTAGACTAATTTCGCTTTGAAAAATCAAAAATATCATTATTTCAGTACCGACGTGAATTATTTTATTTGCCGTTCATGTACGTCATCAAATCATTAACATCGATGAATGATCAATGCATTATGGAGCATATGATTAGGTGTCGACCCGGTGATCATTTTTGGAAAGGTTAAATATATTCTTTAAATTGGCTGTCTTTATCATTACTTTTAGACTGAAAATGTGCAAATTTCTATTTTTGTTGATTTTGCTGCTACATTCATAAATATGGATAGTTTTTAGGATGCGTAACTACGATGTTAGCACTATGCAGCGATGATGGTATAGTGAATCAAAAAGCAGCACTCACTGCTATTGGTGAAAGGTTCCGAGTAGCCACTCAGGATCGTGTTGGTCCGTGGGAAGTTTCTGAAGTAAGTGTAATACACATCCTTCAACAATATTCCTTTGTAGTTCTTAATGCAGTTTAAAAATTTAAGATTGATAGATTATGGTGCTCAAATTCAGAAAAGTTCAAGTTCTGAAGTGTATTTCAGGATGTTGGTCGTTTCTTGCTTCGCGTTTGTGTTGCAATACATTTGGACAACGATGAAGATAAATTCTTCCTCCTTTCGTATATGGCTCAAAAATTGATAGCATTGACGAAAGGTGAATGTGCTGCCGAATCGCCGGATAATCCACAATTTCAAGAAGCTGCTGTATCCGGTCATATACTTCTTTTGATTATACGAGAACGTTTGGAAAATACTTTGAATATTGCACGAAGAAAAATTGAACTTGAGGCTAAACGCAAAGCAGAAAGTTTCCTTTTATCGAGGTTTATGCTCATTTTGAAAATTAAATTTTGAAACCCTTGTTTAATAAGTTAAGATATAATGTTTGTAAAGTATCTGGCTTATCTATTTTAGTCATGAATTGATTCGTGCGATGGGTACGCAGCGGTCAGGGGAAATAACACGAGGTCTGGAGTATTTCCTTGCTACCGGAAATCTAATTTCCAGGGGAGGCTTAACATTACAACAAAACAATGGATTTTCGGTGATTGCCGAAAGAATTAATCAACTTCGATTTGTTTCCCATTTTCGGTATGGTTTTCTTTTCAGTCAGTTTGTTGATCCAAAGTTCGGCTTACAACACCCATATGTTGTCAAATTTTTTACTCCTGCTGATGGTGGGATGCCGGCTATACCGTAAACTTTCACGAAGAAGCTTTTAAGATACTGGTTATTAAGTTCTTATATGTATTTTTTTTAAGACTGCTTACATTTGGTTAGAAGGAGTTCTAAAAATTTTCTTTCCTCCTTCAAATATCAGCGTTGTTAAAAGTCCCATCGCAAATTTTTTTTTCAAGTCCCATTAACTCTGCTATTTTAGAGCAATTCATCGAGGTGCATTTTTCATGGAAATGCGTACCACAGATGTACGTAAATTACGTCCCGAAGCTTGGGGTTTCATATGCCCAGTACATACCCCTGACGGTGCTCCATGTGGTCTATTAAATCACGTTGCGGCAAGTGTACGCATTGTTACGCATTATTCGAATACTAGTGAACTGCCAAAATTGCTCGGAGAGTTAGGGATGGTTGGTCATTCCGCTATCACATTACTGCCTGCAGAACCTGTACGTTTATATTTCTCGTGTGTCGTATCAAACCTACTTCAACATCTTAAAATTCGATTAGCTGTAGGGAGCAAAAACAGGGGTGCAGTCTTAGAATAAGTATTCACGGAATTTTATGACGTTTTTCTCATATCCCTTTTGGATCAAATATTTATACCTCAGTACACTTAGTTATTGTATTCGCATTAGAATTTCTTCAAATTCCATATTATAATCCTCATAATTTATTTTTTGGGATTTTTCTTTCTTTTTTCAGATGTATCCCGTTTTGGTTGATGGAAAATTTGTTGGCCATATCTCGCAATCACAGGCATCATATGTCGAACAACAGTTACGTGTTTTGAAGGTATCAGATGATATTCGTGTGCCTTCTTGTGCTGAAATAATTTTAGTAGAAAAGTCCATTGATCCGATTAATATTTTGGTGCAATATCCCGGTTTGTACATATTTACTGAGCCTGGACATCTCATGCGACCCGTCAAATATCTTCCATCAGATCGAGTTGAATTCATAGGTAAAATCTTTTAAAAATATTTTTTGAACTGTTTCATCTCGTTGTTTAAAAAACTGTGATCTAGAATTTTCAATTTATTCTATGAATAAGTTTGTATTTTATCAATTTCGAGTTTAGACTCACAACCCAAAAGTCAGTCGTTTTGGTTGGAAGGTAAAAAATGAAACAGAATCTTTACCATTCATTTGCATTTGGAAGGTTAAAAATGAAACAGAATCTTTGCCATTCATTTGCATCAGTTTGAAGGGGATTTGAGAAGTTGTAAGATATAGCAAGATTAGTGAAATATATATCTTAGATTAAAAAGGCAGAGCAAATTACCTGTTGTCTCAAGTATTAATCAGCCTTATCAATCTCTTTTTACTCTTATTAATTCTTATTAATCAAATTTCAGTCTTATTAATTCAGTCTTATCAATCAAATTTCAGGAACATTCGAGCAAGTGTACTTATCAATTTGTATCGACCCGGAGGAGGCAGAGCCCAATGTAACGATGCATCAAGAAATTCATCCCAGCTGTTTATTTAGTTTTGCTGCTAACCTAATACCATTTCCTGATCATAATCAGTCGCCAAGGAATGTTTATCAATGTCAAATGGGTAAACAAACAATGGGAACACCTGTTCATGCATGGAACTATCGAGCCGACAATAAAATGTATCGTCTTCAGGTAATGTTTTAATGAATAGTAAAACAATCTGGATGAAATTATACCATCTTTGGAGAAACCCAAGTGCTTGCTGAATTATGTAAATATCTTGACGTTACAGTGATGTTAATGCGACGAAAAAAAGATCAGCATTTTTGGAAAAAATGTGAACTTTAAGTAGTTACATTTAAAAACTGTGACTTTCTCTCTATAATTCAAAAGGTCACGGTAGTCATACCGGTGAAAAGTTCTGCTTGAGTAACTGTTGTCTTATTTTTATAGAAGATTTGAAATTCCGTTTAAAAAAACGGTTCATTTTTTTTAGTTCCCTCAAAATCCTATCGTAAAACCAGAACCATATGAGAAATATGGTATTGATGAGTATCCGCTGGGAACGAATGCATGTGTTGCAGTCATATCATACACAGGTAATTTTAGTTTTGAAACTAATGATCATGCAGTTCGAAAATACAGAATTATCTTGTTACCAGCTGCACTTATTTTCCAGGTTATGATATGGAGGATGCTATGGTAATTAATAAGAGCTCATATGAACGTGGTTTTGCTCATGGGAGTGTTATTAAAGTAGAAAGGTACTTCGATTTCTTGTAATTTCTGGCATATTATGTTGTCTTCATGACTTCGACAATCATTTTGCAAATAGTGAAGTTAATTGAGATCGCTAGAAATTAGTGGATCTGTTGTTATACTCTGAAGCAGCCATTGTAACAGCTATGGCAATGGTATGCCCACCTGATTTGATGTGATAATGTAAATGAGATTCATCTTCCTTCTAAATTTTAGCTTTACTTGAGACTAGCTTTTATATGTGCATAATTTCTCTTATTTTAGAAGATTTGCTTATAATAGTTTATGATGTGAACTATGGCAGCTCAAATTAATCCATAACCTATGAATTGTAACCTGTAAACATGTTAGGGTGAATCTGACAGAAGGACGATCCGCAGAGTGCCCAATATTTTTGTGTGATCCTGAAAATCCTCAAAAGACGATAGATCTTGATGGTTTACCGATTCCTGGGCGTTTATATATGGAAGGTGATCCGTATTATTCGGTGTACGACATTGATACAAACAGTTATAAAATCCATAAATACAAATACGCAGAAGCAGCATTCTGTGGATCGGTAAGGATTGTCGAAGAGGGGGAGAACGTCGGAGCAAACAAGGGCAAATGTGTAAGATTTGGAATCAGTTATATTTTCCCTTACAAATTATTATGCAGTGTAATTGGTGAATGCATTCAGCGAAATGGCTCATAATGGGATTTGCAAACTTATCCGGGAAGGTCGATTGCAAATGCTTATAGCAAAGTATCAGTTTAATCCGTGATTTAACTTTTTTTACTTATATTCGAATATTCAGTGTATTTGTGTTTTTTCAGCATGCATTGATTCAGTGGCGTACACGACGTAATCCGATAATTGGTGACAAATTTGCATCACGACATGGTCAGAAAGGTATCAATTCTTTCTTATGGCCTACTGAATCGATGCCATTTTCGGAGTCAGGAATGGTTCCTGATATTATTTTTAATCCGCATGGTTTTCCATCTCGAATGACAATTGGCATGTTTTTACTTTATACAACTTTTTATCAATAATTAAATTAATCTTAAATTGATAACATTTTCCGGATTTCCATTATGTTAGCTTTTTAAAAAATGATTAATAATACTTTCCAGTCTGAAATTTAATCTAAATGCTTTTAAGTACCGTGACTAATGAGAGTTTTATATTTTATTAGAGGAACACTTGGCTCTGAATGATATTCCTTTTCGTTTCAGTAGTTCAGTAGATTGTGAACGGAAACGCCGTTGTAAATGTTTCCATTCATAGATTTCAAAAAACTGTTTTCTAGGGATGATGATTGAAAGTATGGCTGGTAAAGCAGGAGCTATGCATGGTTCTACATATGACTCTTCACCATTTGTTTTCAAGTATAATTTTTTTGATCGGATTTTATAAAATAGAAAATTGCAACTTTATTTTCATAAATTAATGAATGATTTAACGAAGGAATAGGGCGCGTCTTGGCTAAAGATAATAGATCGAAAAAATAAGGAAAAAAAACGAGAGACAAAAGTGGGAGCTGCACCGATCTTGCTGGTATTGTTTGATAGTAGTTGTTTGTTTAAGTGAGAAGAAAACAGCCATTGATCACTTTGGACAACTTCTTGTTCGTGCAGGATATAACTATTATGGAAATGAAACGATGTATTCTGGTGTGGATGGCCGGGAAATGGAGGCAAGTTGTTAATAATTTCTTTACCAGCGCATGACAATTATTTGAAAATCATTTTGACTTTCATTTCTTTAATGTTTAAACAACTTTTTGTATCTCAGTATTTGCAGTGGCTGTAAACCTCCTCATTCTTTAAGCTTTATTGTATATTTCGTTCCTCACAACTCCATCTCTCACCGAAAACTCCGCCATTTTCTAATTACGGATTTCATTTTTTTCCTTCGGTATACTATTAAACTTTTTCATAATATCATTTGGTGTTCGTTATCAGCCAATGCCATATTCTTGGATTTGCATGTATGCCTGAATCATTTAGAAGGCGGTGGATTTGCCTGATTTCGAATATATTTTTCAAGGGTTTTGAAACTGAACAAAATATTTTCTTGTCCAATGCTTTTAATTGATTTCAAAATCAAATAAGAATTTTTAGGTTCAAATTTTTTTCGGAATTGTATATTATCAGCGCCTGAGACATATGATTGCGGATAAATTCCAAGTACGATCAACCGGCCCAACAGATCCGGTGACGTTACAGCCAGTGAAAGGTCGTAAGAAAGGTGGTGGAATTCGGTTTGGTGAAATGGAACGTGATGCAATGATCGCTCATGGAGCTGCGTTCACTTTGCAGGTAGCTAAATTAGCATTAAAATTCCTGGAGGACTTCGATGACTTCGTTTTTTTTTTCGCTTTTTTTTCTTGTTTTTTTATGACTTCATTTAGTTTAAAGAAATTCTAAAGAAATTTTTTAGTCCTATGATTTTTTACAGCAGTAAGCTTCAAACTTTGAGTACTAATTTCAGGATCGTCTTTTTAATTGTTCCGACCGAGATATTGCGCATATTTGTGCGCGTTGCGGTTCAATGATATCGACGCTTCGATGTTCAAAGATGCTACCAGAGCATCGAAATAGCGAAGTAAATTTGTAATATATCTCTCTCTGTTTTCATTAAAATAACACTGTTTTTATTGAGAAAAAGTATTATTTAGTCATGATCGGAATATGATTACCAAATATTCTAGAAATGTTGATCGGAAGCATTCATAAGGAGTTTATTTGTTTAGTTTAAAAATCAAATAATTCACAATTGAATCAAAATTTTTAATCTACCAAGTCCAAATCGATTTACACATCTATTTGATTACACCGGAATTTACACATCTGTTCGATCATACCGGAAGTGGGCACCAAAGATAGATGGGTGATTGCATACTCTTGAATGAATCTGGGACGATTACCAAAAGTGTACTGCTAAATGCATTATCATAATTTTTCTTTGGACTTAGGATTATGCCACTTAATCCGTTATTCTAGCAAATATTTCTGTCATGAATAGCTTAGAATCATGATTTTTTCAAAAATCAGATCACTTTGTACAGGTATTACCATGCTTGATACACCCGATCATCGATCAACCACGGCGATGAGATTAATATTCGCTTTGGTTTGACTGCTTCAGTTTAGTTGTGATCATTTTTGAAAATCGAGAATTTTTCAGAATTCAGTTTTAAACTACAGTGAACGTGAAATGTGTTTGTTATGTGGCAAGGATGATGAAGTTTGTCCGGTTGAAGTGCCTCGGGTGTTTCGTTATTTGGTTGCTGAACTTGCAGCAATGAATGTCCGCCTGCAGATTTCAGTGAAGCATCCGGCGAACTTGTCCCTGTAACTTGCTCCATTTTTTTGTTTCTCTTTTCTTTGCTCATTTCATAAACGGGTATGCTATCATTTGCTGCTGAATACGTTGTCCAGAAAAGTGAAATTACTTAGTTGAGTTTATTTCATTTTCGACTTTCTTAGCTCTAACATAATTGACTTTATCTAGAACATAACATCGAACAATTTATATTCCACATTTTCTTTATTTCCATCGGACTAAAACGTATTCATATGTCCATGTCATGTTGTCCATGTTTGGGCAAAAATAGACCTTACATCTTTCGATCATAATGAAAATGGGAATG
Organism: Loa loa; assembly: GCF_000183805.2. Lineage (NCBI taxonomy): Eukaryota > Metazoa > Nematoda > Chromadorea > Rhabditida > Onchocercidae > Loa > Loa loa. Next base: position 44,303 of record NW_018108311.1, on the reverse strand, counting down.
AAAATTAGAAATAGATGAATGGATTGCAAACTTAGAAGGTCAACCTATTTGTGAAGTATTTGAGATGACTTTAAAGAGTACGGTGTCGATTATTTTATTGTTTCTTCCAGGAGATGACTACCAAGTTTTTCATCGTTTTTACTAACAAAAATTCTGCTGCAGCAATTTGATTTGTGAATCTTCAAAAAAGAAAATCATTTCTCTAGATATGCCATAATACTAAGAGTTGATTCTCTTCCCAGTTATGCTTATCGTTCTAGACAATAGGATTAACTTTTTTGTTGCTATTATCACTGTGGTCAACTTAACGTTCACGTAACATTCAAACCTGGATTTCCGCTTACTAATATCCAACTACTTTTTGCTGAGACATTAAATAACTAGTAAATCTAACTCAGAAGTGCTGAAAAAATTCATCTCATCGTTGTTGATAATTATGTTGCATAAAATGCTATGTACTATTTCTTTTACAAACTGAAGAAAACTTCTCTTTTTGCCTACTACAGCAAAGCGAAATCAACTTTGTCTGAGGAATTATCACTCTGACTTCGGAAAGTTTCAAGCAACTCATACCATCTTCTAAATGGTTTATTAAATAAATGTTGAAGCTACTAGCTTTCAACTGGAAATTTTATTCTCATTTAAAAGACAGCTCGGATAATGTTAATATACACCATATAAAGAAAGTGCGTGTACTAATGAAATGTAACATAACATTAAGATTGACCTCGAAGTTCGAAATAGCGGTGCAACTGTCAACAATACTAGAAGAAAAGTAGGCACTGTTGGGAATGCACTTTCTGATATGATAGAGTCGATTTTTCAATGATTCGTATCATGGAGTTTTAGCAGAAAGGCTTTCATCATTGCAAAGCATACAGTTTTTGCTGAAATAATATTATGCACAATCCTACTTCTTAATAGTGTAATAGCAATGAGCAAAGGAAAGTTAATTGTATGATAGATTATAGTGCAGATCAATCATTTAATAAAAAAATCTACCTATAACATGTCCGAGATATGCAAAATTGGAGAGTAATCGTTGCATATAAACTGATCTCACATAATATTCTCACTTTTTTAACACCATGCATAACTGAAGAATATTTCATAATTTACAATCTGTTGCACAACTCTAACACCTTCAATCACAACACTATTTGTAAAAGCAACAGATGTGTCCATACTTGAAACACGTCGATTTCGATATCATTGCTTTCTCTAGGTTTTGGTTGAACTTGAGACAAAGCTGAACGCTATAGATTACGATCTACAAACTATCGTAATCTTTTAATTGAACTAATCATCACCATCGCTTTATATCGGTTTAATTTTCTCATAATGAAATTGTGGTGGAAGCAATTCATTTGCTGTTCCATCTAGTATTCTCCGTCTCATTTCACTGAACTGTTTTTGAGCGAAATCGTAAAATTCGCGCTCCATAATATATACCCGTTCCTTACGAATCGCTTCAACTGTTGCTTTACTGGGTGGTATTTTTCGGTTTGTATGGCGCAAATTTGCGTGTTTTTCTGGAAAAGTAAAATCTTATAGTTTTCTCTACTATTAAAATATTGACAAGAAAACGAAGGGAAATACATTTAAATTCCATACGTCGACGAATCAAAATTTAATTTTTAATGAATGAAAATCTCATGCCATTACTCGTTAGCATGATTTCGAATATTCTCTATACATATTTTCGCATTCATGTGAGTAGCGAAACAGCATGAAGAAAAGTGGAAGTTATACAGACTATTTATTGATCATTTCAGCAGCTCTAGACCATAGGAATATTAAAGTTCGAAAAACCTCAAGTAATTTTCATTAATCCATGTGTCTGTAGTCTAATAACTTTAAAATTCCTTACAACGCCCCCGAATCCAATCCTCCACTTCTAACCTTATAAAAAACACAGAGAAAGCAATACTAACCATCAAGTGAGTCGAAATTCTTCAATGCTCCACGAAAGAATGTTGGCAACAATAACTCCAACAATTCGATAAAATCTCGCATTTTATCACTCAAACCAACCAATAAATAATAGTTTATGAGATTGGTCTTAGCTTGTTCTAATGCACGGTTATTTCCCACTTCACTACAACAATATTTTTCAGTAATAATGATGAAAATTACGAAATAATTTTACCTTGTAATAGAGCAAACTCTGTATGGTGAAGATGTGGAATAAAAAGTAGACATCTCTCTAGAAAGATCTGCAGAATTATTTGAGAAAAAGGATGAGAAATAAATTAAGTAAGCGATTTAATATAACTCAATATTTCAACAAAACTGAAGGGAATCTCCAGAAAATTTCAAACCAAAAGTGAAAAGTGGAAAATTAAAAAAAAAACCATTCACATGCGAAATCTCCGATCTACCTGCAGAAATGGTGCGTACCACAAAAATACGGAATTTGCAGCCACATTTGCTTCATATCGCAATCCCGTCCTTTTCGCACAATACATTGATCAAATGTCTGAAAAGTCTCATAACCTCTTTGTCAAAACGTCTGTAGTTCAGTTAATGAGTGTTTTTAATGAAATAAGGCAGTTAGTGTTATTTCTCTTTCTTGAAGGTAGAAATCATTCATGTCCAAAAAGATGAACTGAGTTGATTTTAGTTGAAATTCAGTTGAATTTATTTAAAATGTAGTACATTCAATACTTCAAAAATTTTGCTGGATTTATTTAAATTACTAAAAGGGAATTTCTTCAACATCATCTGTTTTTTTCGATAGCTCAAAATTTGATAGCTTAAATGGTTGCAGAAACAACAAATGAATATGATTCAAAATACAAAAAAGATGTTTATGATGTCTAGTCGTCTGTTCATTTCATTTCACCTACTGATTAAGGATGATGAAGGTTCTTGTATTACATAAAATTCAAGCTATGAATGTAAAAATAGAAATATAGAACAAGAAAATTAATTAGATTAACCTCGTTGTTCCCTGCTCGACTTCTTTTTAACCCAGTACGATAATTATCACCATAACGAAGAAAATAATAATAAGATATCAACCGTTCGAGAGGTTCACGTATTAAATTTATATACACCGGATTTGGAAGACCAAACCTGAAATATGCTCCTTGTACTTATAGACATTTCAAACAGTATATTTGATAAATCTGATCAAACATAGAATTAGGAAATTTACATAATTTTATACAAAATTTATAAGTGGATGTTGTCCCTGTTAAAGATATATCAACAAAATTGACAGAGTATTTCGATATTAAGGCAGTTAAATATAACATAGTATAATGAATCATGTACTAACACTATTTACTAAGTAGTTCTCGGAAATTGTTGACAGCACCACATATATCATCAAAAATCGGTGGGAATCATCTTTCACAAAGATTGAGCAGCCAAAGATAAATATAACTGGTTCTTACTTTCTCTATAATCAATGAAAAATCAAAAAATATACCGATTGAAATTAATGAAGGCAACATGACCATGATAAATAGCAGGCATTCGCTCCTTCCAATTCGTGATATTATCGATAAATCGCCGTTGATCGACGATATTCATCAGATAACGATTTCTTGTTAAATTCAAATGAATCACACTGAAGCCATTACGATAACATAAATTATACATTACAGCATTGGTAAGCGTTGTTGAACCAGTTTTTGGGATCTATAAAGCATGCTCTAATTTTATTAATTCATAACATCAAATGAATAACTATCCAAACTATTAATTTCAATAATTAAAACAGTTTCCATACAACTAGATTTCGCGCGAAAAATTTACCCATAACCAATTGTTTCTTTACCTAAGCTATTAAGTTTATTAATTGAAACATTTTCCCTTATACAACTAAATTTCGAGCACAAAATTTACATTTTTTAATTTTTTCTTACATCCTTACTTTTTATTTTCATCTTTACTTCTAATTTTCGTCATCTATATTTTCCTTTGTATATTGAGTACTTTTGACTGCTTAAATTAAATTTATTTTAGTATAGAAATTTCAAATATTTAAAGCTCCAAACATGTTTTAATTGATTTATGTTTTAGTAAATGTTACTCGATTATAAATCACTATTGATGATGTATATGATAGTTTTTCATGCTTTCTATCCTCTGCATCATCCTTTCGTTGCTGACTGAGATTTGTTAGACATAAAGGCCTTAAGCGTAAATTGATATAAATAAAGACACATGATATCATTGCTAAATTGATAATTATCCATTGGAATTTCGTTATCATCAACGGATCAAAATCTGCAAAATTAAGGAGATGATTGAATTCCTTATCACATTGAGTGTAATAAAATTATTGTTCAGGATTAACGTGATAGTTTGATATACCTTTTAACCGCATGATATCGGCATTTCATTCAACCATGGTAAATATGCTCCGTCCTACTTGGTGTGTTAACTTACGATAATAACATTTCAAGGATAAAAAAAATACTGGAAACTCTAACAACACACTGATATCACATAAGTAATGTAACATGTAAGAAATTGGATAATGTAATGGTAAGAGAAGTGACCTAAACAACTGTAAGTTAAGCATTATAATAAATGAACAAATGTACAAAAAGGCAAAAACTATCTATATGGATAAGGAATACATTTTTTTCCTAAGAGCAATATTTGAGTTTCATATATAGTGGAAACTTATTTACATTGAAAGTTTTGATAATTTACTTTAACATTTGAACTTGCTAATTAAGACTTCAACGATTTATCTAACATTTCTATTTGCTAATTAAAATTTTGATGATTTATTTTAACATTTACATTACTAATTTTAATAACAACGCTTTCCATTTTAGTATTACACTCAAGCCATACACATTAATAATAATTAAGTTACTTGGAATATTCATTTCAAGTGAAATCTCAAAAAACTTTTACTTGAAAAGATAAATTATTATGCAGAACATTTTAATTGAATTATCAAACAAGTAATTTGATAGTAACTATCAAGAAAAAGGAATAAAAGTGGAAAGGAAATTTAACACAAATCGTAAACTAAAAATATATCGCAAACTAAAAGGTGCTTCTCTGCTAGCCGCTTCGAAGAATAATTCACATCAAATCGGAAAACCTTACCAGAAAACCGGAAAGATATCAGGGAAACACAATTAATCCAGAAAACAAGACAACGAGATATGAAATAATTATTGAAAAAAAGGGGCGGTCCCTATCGGTTAATTCGTTTTTCGGTGGCAACAATTATAAATTTCAAATTTAAATATTTAACTATAAATATTTATTGGTAAAAGTTTTTTTTTGTTTCTTAGATAAAAAGAATCTATTTATCTATATTTAAGCATTTAAATATGGAAAAGTTACACTATTTCCATCACCCAAATTTAATGGGTTACTTGTCAGGGAAGGATTAGCATTTAACAATTATTTAATTAACACTCTCCCAAATTCAGTATCCAATTTAATTCAATTCAATTCAATTCGATTAAAAACTTAATCTAATTATCAGATTAGCGCTAACTTTGATTCAATTGTTTACAATGCGGAATCTTTTTAGTTTTTATTTTTCAATTTCCGACAATTAAGACAGCTACCAAGAAAAACTAACGAGATAGCTACCTTGACAGCTACCAAGAATAATTAATCTTACTGATTATTTAAATCTGGAATATCCCTTTCACTATCTTCGTAGGTTTCAATAATTGTAAATTGTTATTCTTTGAAATTCATTTCAATTTCAAATTTCATTATTTTCGAAATTATTCTGAATTTTTCTGTTCATTTAAATCCGGAGTGCTGTATATCCGATTTATCTCAATTACAAATTTGAATGAAACATTATATAAATCTTTCCGATTCATTTTCACTTCGAAGTATTTTGAAGTATTATTTTTCAAATTTTCTTTGATTTTTAATTATTATCAATTTCTATTCCTAAATTGTTTCTCAATTTATAATTATTATTAGGAATTGAAATACCATTTTCTTGGTATAATTGATCTTTCAATGGTAAGTTATATATGTATGCAATAGTGTTTTGGTTTTTCTTATTTTGAATTTAAATTGCTATCCTGTTTTATTCTCATGATATTAAATTAATTAGTCATAAACCAAATTAGTCATCAAAATTTTGTCATTCTCAAATTGTGGCACAAATAATTACCGGTAAGGCGGTATTATATGCTATGGCTTTATATGCTTCTAGAAGTTTCAAACAATTCAAAAAGTTATTGCTTCAGTCTGAAAAAAAACAATAAGCTAAGCCAAGAATAATGCAGTTGGATTCACTGATAGTCTATATTACAAGCTTGTCACGTTTAACCTCACGTAATTGTCTTCACGTACAATGACGTAGTTACCTAAATGGTCGAGCAGTTTTGCATAAAACTTGGCTGAACATGTCATCGAAATTTGAATTCGAAGTTGAAAGTTGAAATTTGAAACTCGAAGTTGAAAGTTGAAATTTGAAATTCGAAGTTGAAAGTTGAAATTTGAAATTCGAAATTGAAACATTGAAATTTACCAATTTTTATAGTAATAGAAACTTTTAAACTTATAATTTTTTTACATACGTTTTGTAAAAAATTTGCAAGTTTTGTGAAAACAAAATTTTTAAATTAATTAATTGTAATTTTATTGAATGGATGATGTAAGACAAAATAATCGAGATATTTGGCGAAAATTTTAATATTATCTAAAATCATTCAATTAATTTGATGGAAGAAATTTCT
>NW_018108311.1:26589-37593 GCF_000183805.2 Loa loa | reverse complement strand
CATTATTCTCAAGACGTAATCTTAACGAAATGAATGTTTGTTCTCATTAATTATGTAATTATTTGTTTGTCGGTTAAAATTAAATTTGTCACCATTTTATAAAACCACATACCTAAAAAAGAAGCGCAAAAGAAAAAAAAAAGAAAAACGAAATAAAAAGGAAAATAAACCAGTTTGACTTTAATTTTGACTTGTTTTTAAATTTCTATCAAATACATAATTATATTTAAATCGTCCACTTTTTTTTTTTTTTTTTTGATGAAATCACCAAGAGTTATTTATTAATTAGTTAATTAATTATATTTGCAATGGATAAATTAAAAAAAAAAGATGCATAAAATTATGATAGTTTAAATAAATAAATGGATAAAACACTATTAAATATACTAATATACTAAAATGTGCAATTTTACGTAAAATATTTACGTGATAGGATTGATCTGAGAAATCATTACAAAAGTAATTAATATTCGAGAATAAAAAAGAAAAAAAAATCCATGATAGATGATCATTGAAAATATCAAGTAAATTACGTGAAATTTGACGTAATCACAAAGTCATCATTTTTTTTCCTCACTTTACCGACAAAAAAAAAAGTTAAAGATGTGAATGAGTTACATCCATTGATGACAAAATTCAAAATAAAGTGAACTAGTAGATTAATCATTAAAATGATCAATTTATTAAAATGTAATCAATTTTAAATCTATCAATTGTTGTGATAAATTATATCAACAAAAAGGATGAAAAATGAGAAATAATTAATAATGAATTAAATTTAAATAAAGAAAAAGAAAGTTACTTAAAATTAATTTCATTACATTTTGTAATCATTTCATTTCTCAAATCTTTCACTCATTCTTTATTCTAATTTTATTTCTTTTTTCTTCTTTCTTTCTTTAGTCACAACAAATTTTGCCTTTTTCTTCTATTTCATATGATCATTTTGTTTTTTTTTAAATTTTCCTTTTTCTTTTGATATTTTCTCTTTCAGAAATTAACGTTTTGTTTTGTTTTTTTTTCTCTTTTCTAGGTAACTTTTTTTTTTCAATGATTGATAAATTTGTCGAAGATTTTATATAATTTAAATTTTTTTTGTTTTCTTGATGATTTCAATAAAAATTTCCAATAATTTTAGTAATATTTATCATATTGCATGATAAAATTTATCATTTGAAAATGTTGAAATTGAAGAATGAAATGAAATGAAATGAAACTTTTTGTGGCTCAAAACATTTCCTGATTATTTGAATTGAAAATGAATCAAATTATATGCAATACCTTTTTCCCCTTTTTAAATATCTGTTGAAATGTAATTTTATAAATTTAAAATATTACTCAACAAGGTAACTTTTTCCATTTAAAAATTAATTTTTATCCTTTTGTTTAAAAAAATTCCAAAATCGATAAATGATTAAATGAGAAAAAAAAAATCCATCACAAAGAATGATAAGAAATGATTACATTTGTTTTCCGTTTTTTTTTCCTTTTAAATTGAAAATGGTGACTTGAATTTTCACGTCATCACTTCCATCTTACCCCCTTTTTCACGTTTCTCTTTGTTAATTTAATTAATTCCATTTCCATCCTTACTCTATTCTTCCAACTCATTTCACTTCTCACTTTATGTTAGTTTAATTTAATTAATTGACTTTTTAAACCAATTACTTAATATGAAGCATTATGTAGGATTAAAATTGTTTTGGAAATTCTAAAATCGTTGGATGATTAAATGATAAAATTCATCAAAAAGAATGATATCAAATCATTCCAACCGGTTTCACATATTTATCAAATCATTTCATTGGATTTGTCATTTATATTTAGTAGCATTAATCATTATATTGCTATCATTCATTGTCTTCTCTTTAATTAGCCAAATATTGTTTTGATTATATAATTTATCAAATTATCATTGAATTACAATCGATCACATTTAATTCATTCTTTTTATCATTTCCTTCAATTGATTTCAAAAATTTTATTTATTTTTAAATTATTTTATACTTTCTTCGTTTCTCTACCAAAATTAAGCGATTTAATTGGAATAATAAATGAAAAAACAAATATCATGCATGGAATTTTTTAAGTAATTAATTCTTGTTTATAAAACATAAAATTTAAATTCATATATCCGCCATGTTAGTCTAGTTGTAACTTGAGGAAAAAAAAAATCAAAACTAACTTATTGCAATGATAATTTTTATATGAGAAATGAAAATTTTAAACTCTTTTATCCATTTCAAATTTATTCGCTTCTTTTCATCATCTCTTTCCTTTTTCATTTTCATCTTTATCTTACTGTAATAATATTTAATATAGCAATATTTGATAGGGTTAATAGTACTGGAAATGAATTTCCATTTTGAAATTGTTAAATTTCAAAATTCAATCATCGATATTCAATCTTTCTCGTTCCTACGGGTATTGGTAAAATTTTTGGGGATAATACCAATAAAAATTTATTTTACTTTTAATGAGGTTTTTGAAATGAACCAAACTAATTATCAGTTCATTAACAAATACACAGGAACTTTTGCGCATTAGTATTTATTGATTTCTTTCTCTGCGGTATTTCTTCCCGATATTTACTGCATCTCCAAGATATTTCATTGATTGATTTAAACTGATCAATTTTCTGCCTACTGATAAATTGTAATGATATTTGGAGAATATATATATATATATATATATTGAAATTTGGCATTAAAAATTTTTTTGGAAATACTTTTAAATTATAAACGAATAAAATGAGGAAAGATTTGTCAAATTTGTTAATTTCTCTTTGTCAATTCTATTTGAATGAATTCATGTAGAGGAGCAATTATTTTCAAATACTCATCAAACACCATTTCAAATTATATTTTAATTGTAATTTTATAAATTATTAAAATTTGCTAACATGCTAAAATGTTCTTTTAAATGAGAAAATTTTATGATTGCATCGAATGAATTTGGTACTACATATCATTTTTATCACTTGTCACTAATCCAAAACGTTGTTATCATCTTCAGATTAATGATAAGTGATAAAAAAATTATCTGCAACATCATGCATAAAACAATTGCTTTATTATCTTTCGATTTTTAGTTTCTTTCTTTTTTTCTACCTAACCATTGAGAAAAAAACTATTATCACTGTTAAATGATAGTATCATTGGATAAAAAGATTAGAAAAGCTCATTAAACATTTTCTATTACATCATTTTGTTGAATTTCATTTTTTGATTATCTTTTCATTTCTTCCTTTTTTTCTTTTTGAATATAATAAAGCATATTATTCCAATTCAAGTAATTATTTAATTTTAGGTTTTTTAATCAATTTTAAATGAATTCTTCAAATTCAAATTTCGTCCACTTTTGCCTTTTTTTTTCGGAAAATTAAACAAAAAAAACAAAAGATTTCTCGATTTTGTTTCATTTGCAATTATTGTCAATTCCTTTGTTTTTGTTTTTTCTTTTTCTATTTTTATATAATCAAAAAATTTTCTTTGCTTTGCATAATTTATTCATAATTTAAGCATATTTTAGCAATCCATTACTTAATTAACATTTAATCATTCTTTATTTAATTATTATTCCTTTATTTAATTATTATAAAATTTGATATTATTGAATTATAAAAATATTAGTTCATATTATCATTCAGTTTATTCATTGTTTCATTTTTTATTTTTACACTGTTTTTGGTTCATTTTTTTTCTTCTTTCTTGAATTTGTTATAAATACAGTCTATTAGTAATGGAATAACTAATAGAATACAGTAATGCTTTAAGTCTGTTTCCATAATTATGGGGTTAATTAATTCCTTTATAAACAAAATATCCCATTAACATTATAACACTTTTAATTTATTTCAATCTATTGCAAACAATTAAGCAATTTGCGATATATTAAATATTCATTCGTTTTAATTAGCTCAAAAATATTTATTCGGGAAAAAAATTACTTCTCTTTTTAAGAGAAAATTGCAAATTTTAATTAATGAAATTAAACAAAAAAGAGGCAGAAGAAAAGCAATGAAATTGAAAATTAAATGAGTAATCGACAAAAATGTATGAATGAAAAGGAAAACATTTAAAAAATATGGTAAGACAAAATGAATTTAACAAACAACTTCCATATTTTTACACCAATTTCACATCTAAAAATATTGCTTAAAACTATAGCACACACCCACACACACCTCACACACACACACACACACACACACATATGCTTACATACATGTGTACATGTATATTTATATGTATGTATATGTATATATATATAGATTTCTTTTTAACTTTTGTTTTTTTACTTTTATTTTTTTTACTTTTATTTTTATTTTTGTCCTTTACTTTTCATTTTTACTTTTTTTTCACATATATGTACATAATTAAATCCTTTTTCTTAACCTAAATGAAGCAAATTTTTAGAAAAAATAAATAAATCAAATTTAAATTTTGTTTCCAATTTTTTAATTTAAATTTTAGTATTGGAAAAAAAACTTTGAAGTGCTATAAAACATGAGAAAAAAAGATTTCTCATAATTAATTCCGGTTATTGTATCTGACCGGTTTTTAATTTTTATCTTCATTTATTTCTTATAAACTATCAAAAAATATGATCACATTTTTTTTTCCTACTGTTTGATGATACAATGCATCTCTGTAAATGAAGTGTCGTATTCCACGAGATTGTCACGTATTACACGTACAACGTACGTGTATATCATCTACATAATGATGATAGACAAATAAATATATATTTTTTATACTTGTTTACTTTTATTGTTAGTTTTTACACTTTTTTCTTATATACTTTTTTAATATTGTTATTAAGTGATGCTTTTCTTACTTAGACATAAGTTATGCCAACTAAGTAATGTGCATAATAATAAATATTAATGGTAATATATTGTAATACGCGTAAAGTAACACACGTACTTTATAGAATTTTTCACGTTAAGAATGAAATGACGTAATGTATCTCACGGGATTTTTCACGTTTGAAATGGAAAACTACCTATTTATAAAAAGAAAAAAAAAGAAACTCGGAAATTAATCGTATTAAATGGCGTAATATGTATTCAGTCCAAATTACACATTCAAATATTGAATTCTATATTTCCGGATTTTTCATGTGAATCGAAGAGGATCTATGTCAACGAATTGAAATCAAGTCAAATATTCCGTATCAGTTCAAACCGGAAAAGTTACTATTCGCTGTAAGATAATAATTTGAAATTATTTATTTGATTGGAGCAACAACAACAATCAACAAACAAATCATTAATTAAGTTGATCAAAGGCAATGATTTAATGATAAGAACTATATGCATTTTTTCGGTCCGTTTTTATTATTCACTCATCTAAAATCGAATAATTCTTGATTTTATTTTGCATACATTGCAAAATTTCATATTTTCCGGAAACATTAAAAAAAAATGATACCGGAAATTTAAGTAAAAATTTTCATCTATGCAAAATAACTTCTATTTATCAATTTTTATTATTGAAAATTTATTAAAAATTTTTTTTCAAATCAATATTTTTCTTTCTTTTTTTCGTTTTTTAATGATTTTTACAGTATCATATAATATTGTTTAGAAAAAAGAATAATTATCATAATAAATTAACTTCGAATAATTCAAAAATACCTAACCAGTTTTGCCAAAAAAAGCAAAGAATAACTATGCACACAATATATTTTCTAAAGTTAATATTACTTTTATTTGCTTACTTTTTTTCCTTTCATCAAATAAATGGTAAAATTTCTTTGAAGTAAACGTAAAAGTAAAAGTAAAAATAAAGGTAAAAGTAAAAGTAAGAGTAAAATTATTTTAGATAAAAGACAAACCATTGGTGAATAAAAGATAAACTTTTTTTAAATATCTTTTTCATTTCACAAATGAAAAGTGATATGTTGAAAAAGTTATGAAATGCAATTAATGAAACTTTTTAGTAGTTATTTATGATGTCAATTATAAAATTTTACACTTTTTATTGTCAGAATTTTCAATTAATGAACAAAAAAAAAAAGAAAAAAACATTCATATTATTCCGGAAATGTTGTAATTCGAAAACTTGTCTTCTGATAGATTCATATTTTCCACCTTAAATATTGCATTTCAGGTTTTTCATCCGGTTTTCGTTTAACTTTTATTATTCGTACCTTTTTCTCCTTTTACTTTTCGTTATTTCTTGCTACATTGTTTTATTTAGTTTCTAATAAAACCTAAATTTAATCTAATTATAATTTTACTTAATTTTCGCATATCCTATCATATTACTCGTTTTTTCTTTAAAAAAAAGTTTGTGCTTCTTTTTAAGTTCACCATCTCTGATATTCTTTTTCATTTTATCTTATGATAATATTTAATTTTTTATAACATTTAAAATTGTAATTGATGTCAATTGAAAGAAATAGAATTAATTTAAATAAAAATTCACAACAATTTTTCATATATATTGGAAAATTTGAATGAATTATTTTTTTAAATTAAAATGAAATTCAAGTAAGCTATTAAAATTCCAATTAATATTAATATTGGAAAAAAAGTCTTTCGTTTTTTTCAATTTTTTATTATCAAATAAAATTATATAAACAATAAATTATTATTTCATTGTTTTAGATCATTTTTTTTCCTTTTTTAGCAATTAAGCAAATATGTAAAATTCAACAAATAATTTCAAGGGAATACTTAAGATAATTTGAAATGAAATGCATTAAATTTGAATATTTCCTTTTGCGGATTTCCAGTAAACAAGGTCAAAAATCAAAGAATAAAAAGTTGCTAATTAAACAAATTGAATTAATCACAATTAATTAAATTTATAAGAGTTTTTTCTTTTTTTTTTACAAGTTCTAATGAAAAATATTCCAAACATAAAAAATTTAATTTTGATTATAGTAAAAGGACTAAACTTTTGTCAAATTTGTTTCATTTCATTTATTGCAGAAAAAAAAATGCTTCCTGACATGTTCAAATTATTATTGTCACTCATTGTCATCGTTCATATCACCTATGTGACGTCATTTTCATTACTTTCTCAAGCACCTCTTGATGAACGAAAACGCATGTTTTTTCTTTTCTTTTTTTTTTAAATTCATTTTAAAATTTAATCTTTTGGATTTTTCATTTTTATTTGATTTTTAAAATACAATTTTCCAGGATTTATATTTTCTTTTTATTTTTTGAAATTCAATTCGTTTTGTTATATGCAATAAACGGATGATAGTTGTACAGGTATAGCTGATACTTAGAAATGAACTTGTCATGACAGAAATGACATAAGTCTTGAAAATTACCTGAACAATTTTTGATTGACTTGAGAAAAAAAAAAGCAAAATGGAATTAAGTAAATTGATTAGAAGAAAATCATTGCATGAATTAAATTGAATAATTATTTTAACTTGATACCAGCCTAATTTATTTCAGGCTAATTTTAGATATGGCTTTTTTAAAAGTACGAATTTGAAATTGAATTCCTATTCAGGTGAAAATTTGTGGCGTCGTCATGCAATTGCTAAACTATGGGATGAAAGAAAACGTATGGGAAGAACACCAATCTTTAAGCTTACAGTATGAGATGTATTTGTTGAATTAGCAATTAGTATCATATGTTGATTTATTTTTTAATCTTTAATAGTAAAAGATAGGAATTATTGATTTTTTTTTTTCATTTGATATTCTAAAAGGATATCATTTGCATAGAAAAATTGCATAAATAAGTGTGAATGAAGAAAGAAAAAAAGATAAATAAATTTCAAATATTTTGTATTAAAAAAAAAAAAAAAAACCAATCAAAATGACTATTATTATTATTTTATTTTTTCAAAAAAAAAATCGATATTTGCATATAATAAATTATCCATTATTAATAATTAATTTGCTAATTATTTCCATTCATTTTTTTTTATTAATTTTTTAATCAAATTATGAAAGGTTTTTTTTCTTTTTCTAGAGTCCAGGCTATCAAAATATTGATTTTATATTTAAAAATGAAACAGCATCACGAACGGGTAGCTTAAAGCATCGTTATTCATGGGCATTAATAATGTGGGCTGTTGTTGATGGTAAAATTAATGAAAATACGACAGTTTATGAGGCAAGTTCTGGGAATACAGCAGCAAGTGAAGCATATATGTGTCGCTTAATTGGAGTGAAATTCATCGCTATCGTAGGTTATTTTTTTTTTATAATTTATTTAATTAAGAAAAAGAATTATTTAAAAAACAAATTTTTTTTCAAATATTTAAATTTAAATTTAATTTTTTTTTAAAGCTTTCTTTTCTGTTATTGCAAAACTTATATGTTATATATTATTGGCTACGATGAAATTGTAAATTTTCAAGAAAATTTATTTTCAAATATTTCATTAGCTATTTTTAAATTTTGTAATATAAATAAAAGACTTAAATAGGAGCAATTATTAAATTTAAAAAAAAAAGCAAATATAAAATGCTAAAATCAATATTTTTGATGGAGATTGAGATTAGTTTCTTTTCCTTAGGTTATTTTTTTTGTGGAGTTAGATTTTATGATTGATAAGATAGCATAAATGATAAATATTCCATGTAAGATAATTTACAGGTACCAAATTCAATCGAACAAGTGAAAGTTGAACATATTCAATCATATGGTGGTGAGATAATTAAGACAGATTTAGGTGATCGTTTAATTAGAGCTAGATTAGAAGCTGTACGAAACAATGGCTTCTTTATGAATCAATTTGCTAATTCGGATAGAGCTGAAGAATATCATGAAAGTAAGTGTTATTTTTAGATTGACCAAAAAAAAAAATTAAAAACAAAAATGCATTCCTAAAAATTACCTAAATTTAAAAAATTTTGATTAATTATCACTTTACCATATATTGTATGTACATATATGGAATGAATAAAGTAATGTTTAATGTTTTGTAAAGTAAATATTTGTTATTTTTTATTTATTTAAATTATATTATTTACATACAAAAACTAAATTTAAGTAAATATTATCACTGATAAGAATAATTTCCTAAATTGTAACCACTAAATTATCATTTTATTACAGTTTCATTTTTCTTCCCTGTAATTTTCAAATGTATTTTTCTATATTTTATAATTATATTATAAAAGTTTCTTATAATTTATTGTTTTTTTTTTTGATTTTATCAAATACTTCATGAATTTCATTGCTGCCAACGAATAATTAAATAAAATTTTCAAAATTTTCGCGAGCAATACTATTCATAATTTCAATTACTTCAGGTTTAATTGACTCAATTTTTGTTTACTTTAACTTAATTAATTGAGATTTTGATAATATTTTCGTAAACATGAAAAAAAAATCATTCTTCAAATTTACTATACTTTTTTCGTGTATGAAAAATTAATTTTATCAGTAATTGTCTTGATTATCACATTAGAAAAAAAAATTTGACTTGCTCTTCTAAAAACTTGAACTTTGACATATGTTAATAAGTTGCTTTAGGGAATTGATAAGTTGACAAATTGATCTTCAGGTGGTAATTATCCGTTAGAAAGCGTTAATATAATGCATGAAGTATTGGCGCAAATGCGACAGGATCTTAATCAAACAATTGAAGAGCCGCATTATTTCGTTCATTCTGCTGGAACTGGTCCATTGTTTGATCATTTAACAATTAAACTTTTTTTTAAATTAAATTAAAATATTAATTCAATTCATTTATTAAATGAAACAATTCATTCATTAATTATAGCTTACATTCAATAGTATTTTCATGAAAATACATCTTTATATTTCGGTGAAACTATCGACTATCGTATTTTAAATTTGCCAAGATGATAAAGCACACAATAATAAAATTTAGAGAAACTGCCGTATTTTAATGACGAAGATGATGAAGCATACAGTAATATCTGTTTACTGTAAAATTTATAAAGTATGCCAAGGAGGAGAGAGAAAATGAAGAAATACGATAACACTATGATGTGGCGATATTAACAGAACGAAATTACTTCCCGAACATTAATTTTTCAACTATAAATATTAGTTGTAAGCCTGTAAACCTGAAAGCATTAGGTTTAATTTTAGGTGGAAGAAAAAAAATATATACAACACTAACTCTTCTTCCTTGTTATGTAAACGACTGTGTAATTAATTGATAATTATATAGTTTAGAAAAGTTTTCGTTTCCTTTCTTTATTTTTCAAATCTTTATGAAATTTTGAAATTTAAATTCGGTTACAAATACAATAAAATATCAGTTATTTTTAGTTAACAATTATATCACAAATAATGAAATTATTGCAAATTTGTTTGCATAATTTTTTCGAAATTTTGAAAATTTAATCAAAAAAAATCGCTTTCTTTTTTTGTTTCTAAAATTTGATTAAAAATTCTTAGTGAGAAAAAAAATTTCTTGAAACTATTGAAATTTAAAAATTTCAAATTCATAAAAATAAAAAACACTTATTATTGATATTTGTTATAGGAGGGACAATATCATCAATTGGACGATATGTTAAAAAATATGGTCTAAGAACAGAAGTTGTACTTGCTGATACACAATTTTCGGTATATTATGATTATGTTATGAATGAACGATTTATGAATGAAAGTGGTCGAAATGTATGGATAATACCCGGTATGGCCGGTATCGGATTTGGTGTTATGGGACCGGTTAGACATGGTATTACATCAAGGTAAGAGCTATTTTAACATTTAAGTTGTATTAAACTAAAATTTAGATATAAAATATGATAATATAATTTAATGAATGCTACAAAGGATATTGTTCATTATTATTATTATCACTATTTAGTATTATTTATTCCTACTGTTTTCATTATTTATTATTATTATTATTGTTGTCATTAATATTAATATTAATATTATTATTATCATTATTATTATTATTATTATTATTATTATTATTATTATTATTTATTATTATTATTATTATTATCACTATTATTATTATTATTATTATTATTATTATTATTATTATTATTATTATTATTATTATTATTATTATTATTATTATTATTATT
>NW_018108311.1:24498-25738 GCF_000183805.2 Loa loa | reverse complement strand
TATTATTGTTGTTGTCACTGTCATTATTATTGTTATTATTATCATTAATCATTGTTATTATTGCTATGCAATTACTAATAAAAGGTGGACAATTTTTGATGATGATGATGATAGATACAGTGTTTTTTCTAGTGATAAAAGTTTGTTCTTTCTTTTTTTTTAAAAAATTTCAGTTTATTGCGAACTGTAATTGATCGAGCTATTAAAATTCCGGATATTGCATCAACCGCAGCAATGACAGTCCTGAAAAGATTAGGCATTAACGGTGGTACCAGTACTGGTACCAATTTTATGGCAGCATTACATTTAGCTGCAACACATAGGTGAACAAAATTTGTTTGTTTGTTTATTTGTTATGTTTATTTAATCAAATGCTTATTTATTTATTTATTATTGCTTCATTATTATCTTTTCAAACAATTATTTTGTTGATATTTAGAGTTTCAGTATTTTTTTTCTTTTTTTTGTTTAATTTCGTTAATCACTTGTGATATTATAACAAAAATATAATTAGTAATCTTTTAATTAGTATGTAATTAATTATGCATAATTTTGATAAAAAATATTGCAGTAAAATTTTAACAAAATTTTGGAAACATTTCATTTGGTTTTGATAAAAAATAAGAAATAGCAAAATTGTTACTAATTCGAAATATTAATTGGAATTTTGAAAATACTTATGAAATTTGCTTAAAAATTAATTTTTAGCAAAGATTCACTTTTCAACAATGAACGATTAATAATTGCTACAATAATGGGTGATACTGGTGATTATTACAAATCATCATATTACAATAGAACATGGATTAATGAAAATTTCAACGTTCATGGTGGTCTTACCGTATATGATTGCTGGATAGAGGTATTAAAGAAGTTATATGATTAATTGAAATAATATATTAAATGAAAAATTCTCGTCAAAAAAACAAAAATTTAATATTCGTTAAGTACTTAATGTTTAATGTCGTACTTAACATTTGAACCGGTTTGTTCACTAATTAAAATAAATAAAAAAAAGAAAATTTTCAAATTTTTTAAAATTCCAATAAATTTCATATAAATATTGCTAGATAATAATTTTTTGATTAATTTAAATATTACATATTTAAAATGTATAGCATTCTTAAATAAATGAATCTTATTAATTTTTTAACGGCAAATTGTTTATTTTTCTAATTTAATTACTTACCTTAACATTCTATTTTCATTCTTCTGTTTTTCTTTTTTCTTTTTTTGTTTT
>NW_018108311.1:8658-24399 GCF_000183805.2 Loa loa | reverse complement strand
TACTGATGCCACCATTTTTACTAAAAAAAAAAAAAAAAAAAAAAAAGAAGAAAACTAATGTTAGTGATAAATTTCAACAGTAATGTTAGTGATAAATTTCAGTAGCATTGTTAATGGTAAGTTCCGGTAATGTTAGCGACAAGTTTCGATGATGTTAATGATAAGTTTCGGTTGATGTTAGTGATAAGTTCCAAATCAGTATTAGTACTAAACGATAGGGTTGTATGAAATGAAGAAATTTGCAGCGCGGAATGAAGGTTGCAATATTTTGCACTAAAATAAACCTCAACATAATATTAAAACGAAAAAAAATTAAATTAAATGAAGAGTGATGTAGTATTCTTATCGATTTCAAATTTTGAACTGAATTAAGAAGCTAAATTTTAGCATTAAAATTGAGGTAGATGTAATAGTAAAGCATTTAAATTGGTATTTGAAATCGATAAGTACATGAAATCTATTACACACATTAGTATAATTATCATGTTTATCTAAGAAAGAAAAACCTTTTTCCTGGATGAAAGTTAAATTATATCAAAAATTATGACTTAGTTTATTGGCACAAAAATTTAATTTATATAATAAATTCATTGTTAGCTCATATTTCAAGCCTACATTTCACTGTGTTTCAAGTTTTGAATTAATTTAAGGGATTCAATTATCGAATTACATTCAATATTATCCATTAATAAGTCATTCTCTTGATTGACGAGCTATTGTGTAGAAATTTGGCGGATAATATGCTTCACCTTCAAATACCCATGGTTTTTGCTGTGGCATCTAGAAAGAATATGTATATAAATATATAATTTATTTTTTATTCATGAAAAAAATTCAACCAATTAATTATTAGTCATTTAATTAATAATTTTCTAGGATGCTAATTTTCATTTCTATCAACCACTACTATTGCATCATTTTATCTTTTTGTAATTATCATTGTAATGATTAAATCGTTATCAATTAATACACCGGTTAGCATTGTTGTCTATCTTTTATGATTTTAAGAAGTTGATGTTTAGCTGTATCATTTTTAAAATTAATTTTTTACTTAAAAGGAAAAACAAAAACAATCAAGAACTCTCAGAATTAAATCGTAATGTTAAAATTTCGATGCAAACAGGATGGATTATAATGTACGGTATTACTTTCGGATATTATTGATAACATCATCTAATCAATATTTTCAAGTATACATTAATTTCCATTGATGTGCATTTTCCGTGTTTTTACAAAATGATGAAAAACATATGTGATTTAAAAACAAAAAATTGATTCAATTAGTTGGAATGCAAAAAAAAAAAAGGTATCAAAGTATAAATGTAATGTAGAAAATAAACATCTTTCTTCTTAAATTGAAATTGTAGCATATCACATGAAAAAGAAAAATAGATGTTTAATTTAAAATATTTCGAATAATAAAACAATCAAACCTGTTGTTTATCAAATGGACCCCATTCTGGTCCAGTTTCATTTGATTTATCAAAATTTTCCCGAACTTGCTACAAACATTCAAAGTCAAGATTAATGTTTTTGGGTAACTATTATATGCTAGATGATATACTAATACTGTTTTGATAACATTTACACAGAAAATACTGATAAAAAAACGAATTTAGAGTAAAATGTGTTACTTTAGCTTCATCCGATGATACGG
Source organism: Loa loa (assembly GCF_000183805.2). Classification (NCBI taxonomy): domain Eukaryota; kingdom Metazoa; phylum Nematoda; class Chromadorea; order Rhabditida; family Onchocercidae; genus Loa; species Loa loa. The sequence goes on along the minus strand of NW_018108311.1, from coordinate 22,742 downwards.
TTGATTTTTCAGGAATAGCTGTTGCTGCTGATGAAATTGTTGAAGGTTGTTGTGATGGAGGATGAGATGGCAGCGGTGAAGGTGATGAGAGCTAAAGAAAAGAAAAGAGAAATTTATGATGAATGAAATTCGAAAAGAATCTAAATTCATGGTATTGGTGTAGTTCAAAGGTTAAGGTAGAAGTTTTAAGATATTCATCCGATCGAGCCATTTTGGTATTGCTTTGATACTATTTCAAAAAAATATTGAATTTAAAGCAAAACATGGAAATTACATTGATATCAATCGCTGATTCAGTTGATATTGTTGGAATAGCTGTTTTTGTTGCTAAAACTGATGAAGGTTGAGATGGTGGAAGCGATGTTGGCAATGATAGAGGAGTACGAAGTGATGCTACTTTTTTGAAATTAACTTCTCTCTCTTCAATGACAATTCTTTCTCTAGTAACTTTCTCACTTATCTTTGCCTGTAAAAAGACATTATTGAAAGGTTACAAAGAAATTGTTGTGATTTTTATTACAGTTAATTGCAAAGAATTATAATTTGAAAAGTAATCTAATTACAAATTTCTAATAATAATTGACTTAGAGAAGGAATATTGAAATTTTATCAATAATTGACACCGAAATAGATGGAATGAAAAGGAAAAAAAGGAATTCAGAAAAATAATCCAATTAAAAAATAAAAAACAAACTTAATAGTAAATTTTGAGAGTTCATTCATAATAATGATATCTTTTTATGTTAATAAAATGATAATGAATAAAAGTAAAAGATTTTTATTTCCAATCAGTATTTCAATTTCAAAGAAGTACTATCAATGAGCTAAAGCATACCTCCTTTTTATTTCTAACTTTCGTAAACTTTCTTCGTTCTTGCTCTGACTTTACTTTTTCTAATTGTTGCCAAAAAAGCCATATGAGTAAAGTAGTAATTGTACATAAAACAAGATCTAATTCACCCATCTCATTCCAATACAACCGTTCCTTACCAATTGATAGAAAAGTCAATGACTTTAGATGAAAACCTGGAAGAATATTTAAATTACTTCCTTCATTTTCTGATTCTTCCCTCATTTCTTGATCTATTCTATCCAATAAGGATTCTATGAGACAGTTATCATTTAGAAAGTCTAACAAGAAAAAAAAAAAAAAAACCAACCTCGTCAAACTTCACGAAGACTTTGCACCACAATTTAATGCTTGAATTGAATTGAAAGTAACTTTTAATTTTATTTTATGGTTTTAAATCAAATTCAAGTCATCACTCAAGTCAAGAAATTTAGAATTATTGAAAAATTAATAAAGATGTACACAGGAAGCATCTGTTTATCTTTATTTAAGAGAAAAACACATTCATGAACGTATGCTAACATAGCCATTCGATAATTCGTATTGAAAAAAAAAGAAATGCGCAATTTTTGCTAGTACGAAGTTAATATTTGAAATTATACTGTTATTATTCGGTCATACCAATGGAAAATTTTGCCAAACATGATCATACGCAGTGCTTCTTCAAAGTGATTTCAGAAGAAAATATGGGAGAATTTAAATTATAGTATTAATTCTAATTCGCCGGAATAGATGCTAAAAAAATTTAGAATCGAAAAAAAAATTTAGAATTCCGTTCAAACAAAGATATCCAGTTTATTTTTCAAAAATCATGGAGAAGTGAAGCCAAACTACTATTGTTAATGCTAGTAATTAGAGTACAGAAACATGGAATTAAATCTCAATTCCCTGTACAGTAAATTATTAGGAATTTAAGATTATTCAGGATAACTTAATAATTGGAAAAAACCTGATTTAAAAGATTAAGAAAAGATATGGAGAACTAAATTTTAAATTTACATATAAAGACGACTTCGAATTACAACAGCTACAAGCAATGATAAAGGTGATGACATCTTCACCCTATAAAAAAATTAATTTGTTAATCACTATCACTTTAATTTTTTCATCAGTGCAGTACCAACTGAAGAAATCAACATCGAAAACAATATGAAGTTGCACGAGATCGAACAAGAAAGAAGAATTCATCGAGTATTAATCTTTAAAATTATTTCCCACTCGTTTCGAGCTTTATTTTTGGCGGTTTGAATGCTGTTCCTTTGAGTGATTTGCCTTCATATTCTTTCTTTGCTTTTTTTGCCATAAATTGCCTCCAAGTACCCCGGCGTTCATCACGTGATTCCTTAAAATTGATCAGTTTTAATACAAACTCCGAGCAATATTTGCTCACAAGGATATTTAGTTTTCTGTGTCTTAGTAGGCACAAAAATATCAATTTGAAAAAAACCCGTATCAGGAATCTTTTTTCTGCTTTTTTCTCTTTTTAATGAAAATTGAATTTAGTGCGACAAGAACAGATCTATTCTATACATAACTATCCTGTTTTTTGTAAGATGAAACAACTTCAAAATTTCCTAGAACTTTTTTTAGTAGCACAAATACCTGAAACTATAATTTAAATGATACTAAATTTGAATCAAATGGCTACTTCATAATTTTTAGCGAATTCTTCCTCTCTTTTCCTTTTTTCTGCAGCCGCAAGCATTTCCTCTGCTATCCTTCGTCTGAAATATTTCCACAGTTGATTTTTATCCCACAAGCAGCAAGGCAGGTAAGATAAGTTAGTTAAACTTCAAGAAGACGCATTCACTGTTCAGCATACTTTAAAATTGCATTAACATCATGAATAACTATACTGGATATAGAAATTGATCAGTGCACTCCATAAATGACATACTCCAAACTAATAAAAAATAAAACACATTATGAAAAAATGAACTGACTTCTCGTCATTTGCCCTATCTTCCAACATTTTCCGTTTTTTTTCACGATCAGCAAATACCTGAACAGAAGCCATTACTGCAGAAAACACAAATATAGAAAAAAGTAAAAAATTATAAATCCGGCTACAAATGAAACTCATCATTTTCGAAACAATCAAACAACAAATTTTACTAGCTGACAAAAAATTATTTCATTGCGTCATAAAACTTCGTTTTACATTTTACATTATCCAAAAAACTGAAGAACAATAGATATGCACTTTTTTGTGTTGCAAATATCGAAAAAGACAGGCGTGACACGCCAGTGATCTTCGAAAACAAAATAGACGGCAAACCTTCGTGACTACTACCCAAAGTGCTTTATTGTATGCAGCTGGTTCATCTTCGGGTATTTTATCGCCTTGGCCATTCTTCTTTTGTTTACGCCTTTTTTCGCTCATCTGTAAGTGCTACTGTTTGCATGATTTGTTGTTGTTGTTGTAATTAGCAAAACTAAACTAACCTTCAGGAGGATATAAGTATAATCTCTGACTATACTTTCAATAACATGTGAACAACAACACTGATAGAAAAAATCAAAATACGTTTCTCAACTGATCAGAAAAGTTCAATTTTTTATGCAGTGTAAATAAAACTTTGCATGAAAAAATGTAATTGTGAATGCAATGTAGACAAACCTTACAGCCCACATTATGAAACTTCGCAATTTCAGCTTTTAAATATTTAAAATGTAACAATAGCAAAAACTAAGCTTTAAATAAAATTCTTCATTTCGTATACACCTGTATATTTATTGGAAATATCAGTAATAATTGTAATTACGAACATATTTGAAATGCAATCAAGAAATAAGGTCTCAGTAATTAATGAATTCCGATCTTAATTAATTGAAAAATGATCGAAGCTCCTGAAAGACATAAACTTACAATAATTGCTAGACGCGCTCTTGCTTCTGTATAGGTTTCCCGACATTTCGCCAATTCATCTGGATCTTCGATCATTTTCATAGCCTTTTTCACCACTGAAATCATGTCATCTATTGTAGCACAGTTATCATAATAATCTCATTTGCTAAGTAAAGATTTTTTATATTTGATTTGTTCGGCAAAAAATTCTGAGATCCGATTTATTGGATAAAAAAGAAATTTGCCTAAAATAATTTAGCTAACTTTTCGGGAAACTTACCGTCAATGGTATACGAGAGTTCTAAATGAATCAGAAACAAGTGCGAAGTTGAAATTTATCATTTCTCAACATAGTCGAGAAAAGGGAAGGAAAGTGGAAATCCCACGAATGTAATTACATGAGCTGTTAAATTCAAAAGTTTTGGCTTAAAGTTTCAAAAAATAAATTTTCATACCATCGAATGCACGTTCAGCTCTTTCACGATCATCCGTGTTCTTGTCCGGGTGAATAAGCAAGGAAAGCTGCAAAATTCAGCACAAAAGGAAAATTGAAATTAAAATTTCGAAGGATTCAAAAGCTTCGGAAGAGAAAGTTTTGTAAATCAAAGAATAATGTAAAAAAATTAGGTATGTCATGCATTTTTCGAAAATCTTATCCTCTGATGAAAAAATCGCTACCTTTTTGTACTTTTTCCTGGCCGTTTCAACATCTGTATCTGCATCAATTTGTAAAACCTAAAGAAAAAAGTACATGTGATTTAGCATAAAAGTTCTTGATTCAATAATTTATTTGCATTTAATTCAGCAGAACCCGCTGATTATCATGTCTTTGCAGTGATTCCGTTCATTTTATATCAGAATCTGCATACAGTGTTGTTCTTAATGAACGGCTGCCAAACTATCTAGTCTCTTTTACCAGTAAATAGAGCTATTAATGATTTGAACCACATGATATGTAATAGATCAAGCAGTGATGTCAAACAGGTTCTTTTTTTCCAAAAACATGCATACGATAATCAACCCGCTAATTGCTCCACTATGAAAAAATACTTAGATCAAATGATGTGAGAATTTCCAGATAATCTAATTAATTAATGTAACGTACACTCGTAATCATAAACTATCACCTCAAACGGATTTAAATTCAGGTAAGTGGAGCCGGGACGTAATAAACGATCAATTTGTTGCTTTGATGTTAATACCGAATCTCTCTTCTCGGTTTCTTTCAACTAAAACAATATTCCTTTAGACTGACAGATTAAAAAAGTTATATTTTCGATTTTTGTTACTTTTCAAAAAAATCAGATTAGACTTTAGAAAGTACAGGAAAATCCGACTAACATCACTATAAAATCGTTCAAAATCGGATGGATCCCCCATGATGTATCAGCGCACCATTGACAAATTCCACGTACCGTTTATGTGAACCTTTGTATCTTGGATGAGTTAATAAAATAAAAAGACAAACAGTGGAGTATTCTCACCGATTTCAAAACGTTTATCTACTGAAATCTTTAAGGCTTGTCAATTATACAGAACAAGCCACAGTACCCAAGGAACTTTAGTTAGAAGACCGAATTAGTTCTACCGAAACCCCAATTAAGTCTAACTAGAAGTGTTATTAATGTCGTAAAGCCAACAATTTGGAGAAACAAACTTAACCATAACATTCGGGGAAAGTGAGACTGACACAGTCCCGACAACACCCAATCATTTCGGCTAGTTTATATATATTAGTAAGTCAGACCGGATCATGCATCTCGTGCTGGCAATATATCCGGAATGAAACCACTTCGATAAAAGTCAGGAAACTTCTCAGAAATTCTTTATTTAATAAAAGTTCAGAAATTTACAAATGATGTCAAATGCTATTATATGCTCTCAAAATAGAACGAAATATTTAGGACTAGCAGTGATGATTTATGTGGTAATTTAAACCAAATCAAAACTATTACGACCCCGACTCTCAATATACCAATTCAGAAAATTGTGAAAACAAACTGCATGAGACGATATTAATGAGCACAGAAGAAACGGACAACTCTCAAAAAATAGATTGTAATTGTAGCAGAAGAATCAAATAAAAATTAGAATGAAATCTCAGAAATTGAGATTTCTTTAAATTACCTCATACTGAAAAAAAACAAGCATTAACTAGGGTGTAATAATATTATAGGCAGCATCACCACTGAGATCAATTGATATCTTCCGAATTGAACAGAACTGTCGGTAGCGCACCTTAAAAAATCTAACTGATCACAAACTATTTCAATTTACGTAAAGTATTTCATTTATTTGAGGCATTACTTCGACCTATTTACATGGAGCACGAAAAATCTTGGTCCCTTCAAACAGCAGAGATAATAATGCCTACAGGAAAGCACTGTTTCTCATCCAACAGCAGTCAGAATCTTCGATGTGAAATAAAGAGGTATGATATGTAGTAATGTCAAGTATGTAATTGAGCTTAATATGTAAATGGGCCAAGTAACAGAGCCAAACCATTAAGCAAACCGCACCGAATGCCATAAATTAAGTGGTCTGTAACTTATGAAGATGTGTAAGAATGAATATGTAACTAACTAACTCCGGCCATATCAAACATCCTTTTTGATGCAATCGTGTTCACTTTTTTCGGCTTCTCTCTTTGAAACACTACTTCACTTATACCAGCCTGCAATTCTCTTATTCTTCATTTTAAAATATTCGTAATCTAATTATGGATTATCTGAGAACCAAGCAATTAAATAAGGAAATAATCATGAATATTATCAGGTTTCTCTCAGAAGTTTTACATATTCTATCCAAACAAAGTTTTACCTGTATAATAAGTTTAGCACATTCATTGCATGGAAATAGGACAGTGTAAATTGTTGAACCTTTAATTGAACCCACAATCTTATTCAATATTGCATTCATCTCTGCATGGCATACATAAGCGGATTTATTTTCCAAAAAATTCTCAGAACCTTTGCTCCATGGCAGTATATCGTCTGAGCAACCGGTGGGCATTCCATTATATCCGGAACCAACAATCCGTTTGTCTTGGTTGACAATTACAGCTCCAACCTAAAATCGCCGCTCTTAAAGACATATAATCATTGAACTTCAGCGGTTATTTTCATTATAAAAGCAAATGATTTCCTAATAAAATCTAGGTACAGTAGCAATTAAAAGATATGCTTTTATAGCTTCTCCTTCTACATGGAAAAAATAATACCACAGAGACAATCTGTAAGAAAAACAAAGTAAAAAAACAAAAAAAAAGAAAAAAATGAAAGAATCCATAGCAAAGTTACAAAGAAAAGATAATCATTACGTTTGACAGTACGGCTGCGGTTGTATGTATCTGACTACTCCTCAATCGTTCAAAAGTTAGGATTTCATAACAATAAAATGAAAGTAAAAAAATGAAACAGAGTATTTGGATGATAAATATACCTGCGTTACCGGATCTTTACTCCGCAGTGCAGCCATATGTGCTACACCCATAAAGTATTCTTCCCAGGAAAGGTAATCATTACGTTTGGTAGTACGGTTGCAAATCACATTATCAGACTGATGACCACTAAAAAAGATTTCGGAAGAATGTACCTAACCAGAGAAGACGGTTGAACTTTCCCGAAATAATATAGCTGGCAAATTCCCGGATGGAAAGCAAGTGTCACGGATGCAATGACGGAGAACGCTTTCTGATCCATAAGAAGAATATCCAGTCATCCAATAAAGTTGTTATCTGTATATTTGATATCGTCCATTACATGTTTATTACTTATTAATATTTTTTCGTTGTATACTCAGTGCTACCTATTATCCAACATTTCAAAGCACTCGATCTTTAACTAGTTAAAGACGGGATAAATCCTTTCGGCTAATTTATATTACTCCAATAATCCCCGGAATACTTGGTCTTTAAAAAAATTAACTTTTTTCCTAACTTATAACTGAAGCTTCCGAAGACATGTTTTTCCATACCTTCAACTATCACTTACATTCCGCCACAGACTGCGCCTTACAATATCCAGGTAAAATATATGTTCAGATAAACCTAATGGTAAGTAACGAACTTGCTAAGTGAATGATGAGTAACGCTGATGACACAATGTCAAAAGTGTATATATATTAAATATATAACGTCTTAGCGTAGAAAAAGAAACAGAACGTTGTGGAAAAACTTACTTGATAGTTGCTGTCACCATACCAGTAAATTCCCCTCGTTCATTATCGATGGACTTAATAACTGGCTGTTCCATTTTGCTAATTTCGGAAAAACTCTAAGAGAAGATAAATCCAAACCACAGTTGACAGAATTCACGCAAACTTAAAATACACCAATCCTGAATCGATAATACTTTCAATTTCACGCAGCCTCATGATGAAATTAAACGGTTCACGTTTCCAATATTTATAGCATTGAATCTTGACTGGCAGAAAAACAATTCTAACGCATCACAGCTCGAAAGACATTTGTATATGTTGAAGAGGTTTTCGGATGATTGGTTTCATCTAAAATCTAAGTTACAAAATTAATACCACAAAGGTCAACACGTGCATGACGTTTCACGTCCACCTGTGTACGATCACGTCACGTCATTTTCGGTTTACTGAATATTTATCAGGTTTTTTTTTTACCTAACTTGATATTAATCATTCAGTTTTCACACATACTCAGCCATATTACCTATTACATAGCAAATTTACGCTGCAAACAGTTAAAAAAAGAACTTCAAAATTAATGTGAAGTCAAGTTAAAGTATTCACAGGTTAAAGTGAACAAAGGTTTTTTTAGTGTTTTATGGTTTAATTGTTTTATTGTTTAATTGCTTTATTTTTGACGAAATATATGACCGCACTACTGTCTGTACGCTATCTACGCCATTTTCTTACGTGATCCATAAGATGGCCAATGATTGGATTGCAAATATTTGAGAATATGAGTGCTTTATGTTGTGAAGAATAAAAAATTACAAGGTTTAATAACACCACATTATGTGTGACGTGAAAATACGAGATATTTTGGGAGCTTTAATAACACCACTTTACGTGTGACGTGAAAATACGGGATATTTTGGGAGTTTTAATAACACCACTTTACGTGTGACGTGAAAATACGGGATATTTTGGGAGTTTTAATAACACCACTTTACGTGTGACGTTAAAAATACAGGACATTTTGGGAGGCTTTAATAACACCACTTTATGTGACGTGAAAAGTGCAAGATTATTTTGAGAGTCTTAATATTCTTTAGGTGTGACGTGAAAATATGAGGTCATTTTGAGGCCATATTAACAGAATTATGGTCAGCTTTCGCAGTGTTAGCAAATCTCATTTACGTGTTATTTAAATAAATAACGTTTCAATGTTACCATTTTTACATCTCTCCCGTCGTAATTCGCATGTACTCTAAAGAATTACGAAATTACTCATACTTTATAAAGACATCTTACGTGAACAGTAAATAGGTTGACACATCACCTAATCCGAATATGAAGAGAAAAAAAGAGGCATGAAGTTGTCCTTTCCATTTTTAGCTGTCATATGGAATGTTTACATATGTCAAATATTCTATGCATGTAATATTTAAGTATTCGTGTATTCATGTTCCAATACAAATTTCCAATTTATTCTTTTTCTTTTCTCTCTTACTGGAAAATCTCAACACAGTAACAATCAAACATTATATAGTAAATATAGCAAAAATCAAAGTGTACAGTTGAAAAATGATCAAAAAAAAAAGAAAAAAGACGGAAAAGAAAAAAAGGAAAACAATTATTATAACTGTACAGATTAGATCAGATAAAGCAAAAAGAAAAAAAAGGAGGAAAATAGAATAAAAGAAAAAAAGAAATGATATGCTCAAATGATTGATAAAAAGTTAAAATAAAATCAGACAGTAATAATAATCAATAATCAATAATTGATAATAGAGTAATGAAGAGAAGAAGGAAAAAAAGGAAAAATTAAATGAGATTTTGAAAATCGAAGAAAAAAATTAGTAGCATTTTTAATGATTACACGAAGAAAAAAAAGGCAAAGTATTAGAAGAGGAAGTTTTAAAAAAATCAGATCAAGTATTAGTATTTGAATTTTTTTAAATCAAATAAATTTATTGAAATTAATTTATTAGAAATTCAATTATCTAAGTCATTTTTTGTATTTTTCAAAATAATCATCCAAATTTTGTTCAATTACACATTAATTTATTAGGAAAATACAAAATCGACGATGGAAAAATATTTAGCAATTAATTTAATCAATTTAAGCTAAGAATTTTTGAATACTTTTTTCTCTCAGAAAGCATATATTTAAATTTGAAAGGAAAAAAAAAAGTCTTTGGAATAGATAATTGCATTAAGTACACAAATAATTTCGTTTTAAAATTTTCTTTCAAAAATTTTTCAAAAAAAAAAAATTTTTGAAAGCTTAAAAAAAATCAAAAATTGATAATCTATCCAATAAATACAGTAACTTTTTTTAGAATTTCTTTATAATTTGTAATACATACAAATACACACAGACATGAAAAAAAAAATGCAAAAAAAAAAAGCAAAAATTAAGCGATCACAAAGCATTTGAATCACAATTTTGTTTATCAAATAAAAATTAGCAATGTTTGTTTATTTGCTTTGTTTGTTTGTTTGTTTTCTTAGTTTGTTTATTTGTTTGTTTGTAATGAAAAGAAAATAAAAATAAACAAACAACAGGATGCGATAAAAATGATAAAAGTAAAGTAAAGTAAAGTAAAAAAGGCAAGAAGAAAAAGAAGAAGGGAAATTTCAAATTTTTGTATAATATTTCGATATCATTTGTATATTGAAGTATTTGAACAAATTTGTTTATTAGTTTTGTTTGTTTGTAAAGAAAAAAGAGCAAATTTAAATTTATCATTTCATATTTGAAATTCAGAAGAAAATGAAAATATTTTTGTTTGAGAAAAAAAAAAGAAAAAAAAAACTTAATTATAATTTTTAATAGTGCATTGATAATAATCTTCTAAAAATACTATTATTCACATCCGTTCATTTACTTTAAATGTTTCACAAAATAAAAAAGAAATAAAATAAGCTGAAATCATATTTTCCAATTATTTCATTTCAAAATTTCCTTTTCGATTATCATGTTTTGCAGTTCGAATTTTCTTTCCTCTTCTCGTGCAAATTTTACAAACATATTTAAGTAAGGCTAATAATTCGAATTCTCAATGGAAGGATTTATTTTGATTGCATTGAAAAAATAAATAAATAAGCAAATAAATTAAATTGTTAAATTATTCATAGTTAAAACTGATATTTAATATTTAATTGAAATTTAAAACGTGACATTTTCTGGGAATGGCAATTAAAGTGATAAGGCAAAAGCATTCAGCGCATAAGATTAATTTGTTGAAAAGTTTGGAATTAATTATAATTAAATAAATTATTTTGTATTTTATTTATTTAGTAAACATAATTAAGAATACTTGAATAAAGCAGCACCAAAAATCATAATAGTAATGATAACAGTGATAATGATAATAATAATAATATGAAAAGACAAAAGAGAGGAAGAAAGAGAGAGAGAGAGAGAGAAGAAAAAAAAGAAAGGAAGAAAGATTTTGTCACATATGTGATAAAGAAAGAATAGCACTGAAAATAAGCTCTTGAGGAGGACGTTTTTTTGTACTAAATTTTTTTTTTTTGTTTTTCAATTTTTTCAATTCTAGTTTTTCCATAGATATCGTTGGTAATTTATTAATTTAAAATTTAAATTTTTGAATTCTTTGATCAAAAAATAATTTTTTTTTACTTCAAAATTTGCTTTTTTTTTTTAAATTTTCATTCATTTATTTACTGGCAACAAAAAATTGAACAAAATTTATTTGTTGTTTCTTTTTCCTTTTTGTCAAATCAAAAATGAAGAAATTTTTTTGTGACCAATTATAGCTAATAGTTTCGAAAAGTTAAATTCTCAACAATATGACCAATAAAGAAGTGGTCAGTTTGTTTCTTCTTTTTTGTTTTTTGTTTTTTTTCATTTAATATTCCAAAAATTAGCCATTTTAGATCAAATATGGAAAAAAAAAAGAAAAGTTATCCGCGATATCTTGTAAAAACCAAAAATGTTAATTGCTTATAATAAATTAAAATTTTTAAAGCAACAAAAATGAAATACTTTCATTTGTTTGGTTTTTGTTTTTTTTTTCTTTCCCAATTTTATCCTCTATAATAATCCATTGATTTATCATAAAAGACCTGATATTATCACCATCCTGGTATAACTGATTTAATTTCTGATGATTGATACAATCCACGTATCGGTCGATATGTTTCATCCTGAAATATAAAAAATGAAAAAAAAATAAATCTTGGAAAATTGTTTGTTTTTTTTTCAAATTAGCAAATATTTGATTATTTTTTTCCCCTCATATTATTATTTAATAATTTTTTAATATATTACCAAAATTTTCTAAAAAATTAATTTTATAATCGAAAAAAAAACCAAACGAATAAATAAATAAACAAAATGGTTTTTTTTTTGCTAAAAATTTTATTAATTAAAATTGTTCGATAATTTTTATAATTTGTCTGACATATTTATTCAAAATTGGAAGAAATGAGTTAATTTTGATTTTCTTTTTTCCTTTTTTTTTCTTAAATAAACTTAAAAAAGATTAGAATGGATGGATGGATGAATGGATGAATGGGTAAAACGGAAGATGAACGGTTGAAAAATAAAAAATAAAAAATAAAAGTAAAAGTAAAGAAGTTTGTAAGGATAATATATCGTTCCGATCGCGAAGACATTGTTTGTTGGAATAGCTTTGAGTGACAAGGTTAGCCGTTTCCGGTATTCCCAACAGAATATCATGAAGATTTAAGCAATAACTATTCCGTTCATCCATTCAACCCAACCACTCATCAATTTCATTCATTCATTCATTCATTCATTCATTCATTCACTCATTCACTCATTCATTCATTCATTTATGCAGCCACTCATCCATCTATCTATCTATCTATCTACCTAATATTTATCTACTTATCAGTCCTTTAATCAATTGATCATTCTTTTTTTCTTCCCTTTCTTTCAGTTCCATTAACAATAATTTTCCACCATTTATAATTTTCTCCTCGTCATCCAAGGAATAATTCAATTCTTATGGATATGAAATCAATAACTTAAAAAATCATAAATCGAAATCACGTTTGATCGATTCCCGGATTCTCATCGAACAATTCTTTTTTTTTATTCCAATCAATTTAATTCATATTTTCCGAAATGTTGAAAGAAATTTTCAAAATTTTTATCAGATTTTTTTCCGTTCCCTCTCTTCTTTTCTTCATTTTTTTCTTTTTTTGATGAATTAAAATTTATAATTCACTACCTTTAATTACTGTATCTTTTTGCAATTTCAATAAACTATTCCGGATGTGACAATTTACCCGGTTACAAAAATTTTTTGACAACTTACATCATTTATGATTATTATTTCATTATTCAAGTTAAAAAAAAAAAACAAATAGATTGAAACTATGAATAGTACCATAAAAAATATAAATAGTATCATTTAAATTAGTTCAAAACTGTCAAAATACTGAAAGATAAATAATCTTTGGTAATAATTGCAATATAGCAACAGTAGGAGAGGAAAAAAAAATCAGGTTGAAATATTTCAGTAATTCGGAACATTTTTAATACTGAAATATTTCAATAGGAACAGAAATTATCCTCATTTATTTCAGTCAGAAGTACCTTAAAATATTTCAATAGGTCTCATCCTGAAATACTTCAACAAGTTTTGTCCTGAACTAATTAACTTTCAACAGTAATGAGAAACCTGTGCTGCAAGTGGCATATTTGGTGAACTATGTGGAGGTCGTAAACTTTCTTCAAGGAATGTATTATCTGAAAATAAATTATGACAAAATTAAATAAAATAATTTTCATCCAAAACTATATTATTTATTTTACGTATTTATTGCTATTATCCAATTAAAAATTCATCCAAAATATCATTGTTAAGAATGTGTAATTAATTAGTCAATTAATTAATTAATTAGCTGATTAATGATTTATCATCTAAAGGGTATATACGGCTGTTGCTTTTTATACGATAAAGTAAATAATTTCTGTAAATTATTTCATATTAATTGTTTTAAACTTACCGGAGTTGGATTGATCAACATGTACCGGTTGTGCTTCCGATGGCATAATAAATGACGGATGTGGTAATGCTGTTGATAGTGTACCATCCGGACCGGTTGTTCCGTAACCCTCACAAAAAAATGATAGTGGTAATTGACCATAAAATCCATCATTATTACCACCTGAAATAAAAAAAAGGATTTTTGAACATACGGTAACTGATTAATTAACAGTTCTTAAAAAAAAATAAAAACAATAAT
>NW_018108311.1:6679-8205 GCF_000183805.2 Loa loa | reverse complement strand
TCTTAAAATAAAAAAAAAAAATACATAATCATGTTTTAAATAATTATAATTTATAAATTATGATTAAATGTTAAGTAAAAATATTGAAAACTTTTGTTAAATTAACATTCAAATTAATATTTTTATATATGATAATAAAAATTTTACAACAAATACAAATTAATGTTTTTAAGTTATACGATCTTTCAGTTTTCTTTTCACATCATAATCGCACTTAATCATTGGTCATCATTATTCAATGATTGCTAATCCTAAACTTCACCTGTCTATTTTTCCCATTTATGGCGCAATGTATAATTACTTCTAATTTCTCTTTTCTTCCATCTCTCTCTCTCTCTCTCTTTACCTCTTTAGCTCTTTTATACCTCTTTTAGAATTGGTACTTTTATTACCCATACATGGGCCTCAAATCATATTTATGGCTATTGACTTTTATCCTCAATCTGCTAAGCCTTAGAGATTCAACTTCTCACCTATGTTTCACCTGCTTATTCCAGACATATGCTTTATCTATGTTTATCGTTATCTTTCCCTCTATTCAGGAAAAAAAAGAAAAGTCAGGTTATCATTGCAGAAACGGATAAGCTGGATACGAATTATCGAGAAGCATAATCCGTCACAATCAATGTCACCATATAAAGCATTTTTTTTCATTTTGCTTTTAAAATAAATTACATCAAGATTTAAATTTAAATTTGAATTCACTTGAGTTGCACAATTAGGATTTAAATTCAAATCCAAAATCAAGTTGCGCTACCAAGATTTAAATTTAAATAAGTTGCATAAATCGGATTTGAATTCAAATCCAAGTTTAAATTCAACTGAAATGTGTAGTCAAGATTCAAACTCAAATTCAAATTAAAGTCCGATTGAATTGTACTACAGAGATTCAAATTCAAATCCAAATTTGAATTCAATTAATTTGTACAATCAAAATTCAATTGAGTTACATAATAGGGATTTAAATTACTAATTCAAGTTTAAATTCAATTCAGTCCAATTAACACAATTAAGTTGAAATTAAAATCTTCAGTGAATGTTTAAATTTTAACAAATTTCGAATTTAAATAGTTTTTTTTTGAGAAATTTGACAATATACCATGAGAATATATGTCACCCTGCGGAATACATAATTCATCCCTTGTTGATGGTTTTCTACGTCGTATTGGCCTATAACCACCAAACCGTAGCTGCTTCATCCTCCTCTCTTTACTACGCCGATTTTGAAACCATACCTGAAAAGTAAAAAAAAAAAACAATTAATTTCAAATTTTAATTTTGTAAAATTTTAACAAATCGCCAATTTATTTTGTAAAATATTTTGTGGTTAATTTCTAAATTCAAAACAAAAAAAAGGAAATTATTCAATATATGTTTTAGTTTGTTTTCTTTTGTTTTTTTGCTTCAAATTATCACCAATTTTAAATGTTCGCATTTTATAAATTTCTTTTCTTCTTATAGACAACACAGTAATTAATAAGCTATTATTGACCTTTTTTTTTAATTTTAATAAAGATGAAGCTAAT
>NW_018108311.1:3116-6087 GCF_000183805.2 Loa loa | reverse complement strand
CCTTCTCTCTCTCTCTCTCTCTCTATTCCTTTCTTTTTAGTCTTATCTTATCTTATTAAACATTTTAAATCTTATTCATAAAAAACAGCATTAATGATTTGATAATGATAATGGTGATGATAATGATGATGACAATGATAATGGATAATGAATAATTAACTGTTGCAACAATTGAAACAACTTAAGCACAAGCATTTTATTATAATTTTTATTTAATTTAATTTTATACTTTAAAAAAAGGCGAATAAATCATAAAAAAATTTAATATGATTAGATGGAGCAAAAGCTATTTCGTATTACAAAATGAACAAATGATCTAAATTCATAAATTAATTCAAGAATTTTCATTTCAAATATTTTTTGAAATTTTATAATCGTTTCATTTATTTGCTTAAATGCTAACTTCTATTAAATATTCAAGTTATTTGCTATTTCATCCCTTTTACAACTTTTTTTTCCCTCATTTACCATTTTTTCCTTCTTTTTCAAACAATATGTAATATCATTTTTCTTATATTAAAAAATTGAGTTTAATTTAACTTATTCAGTTAAGGACTTAAAAGTTACAATGACATATTACTTAATAAATAAAAAAGAGATTTGCGGTCCAATTAATTTAAATTTGAAGATTTTACGTGAATAGTAACTAATCAATTCTGAATAACTTAAAAAATTTTGAAATAAAGTCCCCACCAAATTCTTGCACAAAGTAATAATCAAATTTGGTGACAGAATGATATGATAAGGAGGACAGTAATGTGTACTGTAATATAACACAAATATTTGCTTCGATCCAAAATATCGGCTAACGTATACATGAAATATTTCAAATACTGTAATTTGTTGTATGACACAGCATCTGACTTTAAATACAGTAAGTAAACTAAATACATTATAAATTTCAAAATTAAAGAGTAAAAACAAAAACGAAAGTATTTAAGATGAAGCATTGTGAGACGTAATTAATATACGATCTTGTATTCGATGTGCAATAACCAATGAAATGTTTTGTAAATCTTAAAAATGAAAAAAATAACAACAAAAAGAATTACGGTATTTTAATACAGTACCTTGAAACACAGCACCCGATTTTAAATACAGTAGTCGATTAAATATTTTGCAAACTTTAAAAGTAAAAATAAACAAAGTAAATGTAGAAAGATAAACCTGTATTACTCGCATATTAAGACCGGTTTCCTGTGCTAATTGCTCCCTGATATGCCTAGTTGGTTTTGGTGTTGAAGCAAAGGCTGCTTTTAAAGTATCCAACTGTAAATTGAAATAAAAAAAAAATAAGATGAAATAAATAATTATATTCTGTAAATAAATATTACAGTAGACTAGCTTACAAAACAATGTAATACAAATAAATGCATAGTATTTTTGGAGAATTATTATTCATGAAATGAAATCGATAAATGCATATTTTACCTTGAAAATTTTAGCAGCAATATCAAGTAATAAGTTATTGGTGAACTAATAATACCTGCTTAGCTTTAATGGTAGTTCTCGGTCCTCTCCTTTTTGCTGATGCTGATATATCATCAATCTTATTAGCTAATAACGATTCACCATTACCCAGTTCTTGTGGTTCTCTTGAATTTGATTCTTCTGAAAAAAACAAAAATAATTGCTAAATGAGCTACAAACAAAAAAAAAGAAAGAAAAAAAAGTGACAATATTTTGTGATTAATTGATTTTTGATTTTTATACTAATTAATTTTGAATTTTTGAAATATACAAATTGATTAAAATGTTTAGTTAATTACTGATGTAAAATTTCAATCAATTAGTCTAAATCAAAAGTAAAATTCCAAATTAATCAAAAAGTCAAAAGATAAAAATATCTGTACTCAAAAAAAAAAGTTTCTTTTTATATACCAATATCATCAATTGTTTCATCACAATCATCATCGATATCCTCCGAGCCACATTCTGAACTACCACCACCGGAAAATAAATCTGCAAATGATGATGATAGTCTCAGCCGGTTTACCGGATTAGTATTACAAATGTCATTTAATAAATGCTAAATATTACTAGAATTTCAATTCAATTTATGATGGATAATAGCGAAATTGATAAGAATGATAACAACCCATCACATAACATATTACCACACTATTTGCAATGTCTTTGATTAATTAATTAAAATCAAGTGTAAGATAATGATTAGGCGGTAATTAATTTTTCAAGTTATAAATGAGTAGGATTAGGATTGTTTCGAAATTCAAGGTTTTTTCGGTGATGATTAGAATGTGTTTAAGAAATTATTAACTTCCTGATAACATTAGCCATTAAATTATCCCATTTCTTTTTTCTCCCTAATATATTTCGATTATACTCGATTATCAAATTTCAGATGATTAATATTTTGTAATGTTATCTCAACATCTTTCAAACTTTTATATCGTTCTTATTTGAATTTTGAACAGTATTTGAATACACACATATTTAGATATTCAAATCTTTCTCTTTTTTTCACAAATCATTTTAATCAATATGCAAATATTCAAATAATTTTTTATCTCTGATTTTCTTAAAATAATATCCAAATATTTAAATCTTTCATCAATTTCTCCCTTTGTTCAATCATTTTAACCAGTATTCGGATATTCAAATATTTAAATATTCAGTTCCTCTTTTAGCTCTTTCTCTCTCAAATCATTTGAATCGGTATATTTAGGTATTCAGATATTATGATTTCAGTTTATTTCTCTCTCTCTCTCTTTCACAAATCATTTTAAGCTAGCTATATTAAACTATCTTTCATCGTTTTTTTTTTCTTTCTTAAATCTTTATTTTAATCAATATTCGGATATTTTGTATATTTCCATTATCATCCAATCTTTTTCTTTCTTGATTAATTTTAATCAATATTCGGATATTCAGGATAATCATATTTTGTGCTCTTCACCTCTCTCTCTCTCTCTCTCTTCTTTTCTTTATTCATTTGAAATAGTATACAAAA
>NW_018108311.1:0-2567 GCF_000183805.2 Loa loa | reverse complement strand
TATGATATATTATTCTTTTCTTTTATCAAAAAGTAAGAAGCCATGAAAATTAAGTTTTTTTTGAATATAAAATTTTTCCAATTTTAGTTTAAAATTTGAAAACCATAGGTTAGATTTAAATTTAAATCTTGCATAATTTCTCTATTTAATCTTTATATTAAAACTTACGAGATTACACACCGTATAATAATCGGAATATTCAATGAAGCAGCTGCTTGATGCTGTTGTTGTCATAAACAAGGAAATTGATGTGGAACCATTTTTGAAAGGGAAAGGAGACGGTAATTGAATCAAGCTAATCAGGAAGCGCTGAGGTCAAAGGGTATGCAGATGGTTAGGGAACAAATATACATACAGGCAAATATATATACACAAATAAACATTACAGATAAAACTTAATCGAAAATATCAATAAAACAATAAATAATATCAGAATTTATGATTGTAATTATTTTCGTTTTCATTAAATATCATAAAAGCCAAGAGAAGCCAAAGTAAATGAAGGGATAGTTTTTTTAAAAGTATCATTGGCCTAAATAAAAATGATCCTAGTTAGTAGCTATAATAATAATGTTGAATATTTTAAATCAAAGCTTAGGGATAACGAATGATAATTTTATTGCCATCGTTTATTTTGATTTATTTATTTTCATGGGTTAAAAAAAATAAAAAAAAATAGAGAAATTAAAAAAGATCACACATACACCTAATTATGCTAAGACAAATTTTAGATTATGCAAATTAATTAATTGCAAATAAATTTATGCATAAATTTAAATATGATTTGAAAATTTGTCATATGAATGAATGGAGAAAAAAGGTATGAAGACAATGTGAAAAACAATAAGGTATTAATTAGTATTAATTGAACAAAAATTAGTCGCAATTTGAAGTAGCAGTAACACTAATTAAGGGATTAATTAAACAGAGTAAAGTATTGAATAATATTTAAATAAGGAATTAATTTAAAATTTGTATTCAATTACTATAAAATTAAACTTTAATTATTAGCAAACAATTATGCTTAGCATTTATTACATTGATTATAAGAGAGAATAGAAAAAGAAAACAAAGTTTTCAATTGGCTACGTTTATTTATTTATTTATTTTTGTTAATTTAAAGATAAAAACTTTGGAACAATATTATATTTGAAATAAATAAATTGATTTTCTCCAAGTATTACTACTACCTATTAGAATTTAATTATACCTTTCATTTATAATTCGTCATTAAAACACTTCAGCAAATATGCAAATTTCAACAAATGTGAAAAAATTTTATAATTACGAATTAATTGGAATTTTGTTTTGTTTTTTTTGGTTTTTTTTTTTTGCTATTGATAGTATATCCATTTCCTGTTAGTTCGTTTCCGTTTTTATTCAATTTTGAACGCATTTTTTTAATTTAAATTTTTCGGATATTAAACCGGAAATTTCATCCATTCTCTCGTTAATCGTTTTAAATGACAAGTAGCTTTGTGGTAACTTTAATTTATCATTTTTTTTTCACAATTACTAATAAAATGAAAAGCTAAAAGAAACCGGAATGAGTGAAATTATAGAATCAATCATACATATATGTATCATCGTATCATCCAACAACAACGACATCTTTTTTTCGTCATCCAACCTCAATTCAATGATGAATTGACACATGACACATACACACACACATACACAGACATATACACACACGCATAGACAGACCGACACACACATATGTAGAGATGTATATATAGATATTTTTACAAGATATTATCCGGGAGAATGAAGGAGGTAGTAGAACTATGAGGTTGACAACGATGATCATCTTCCATTTCGATTCCTACAGTAATCTCCCGCTGTGATTTGTTGAAAAAAAAAAAAAAGGATGGAAATAAGAAAATTCTTTTCTCGCATGTTCGTTCATCCTTCGCACCAACATTGAATGAATTATTTTGTATGAGTAAAGAAGAAAAAAAAAAATCATTTTACCAATAACTGTTTTATTGAAAAAAAAAAAAATTATAATTAATCTATCCATCAGTTAGTTAAACTATTTAGTTAATTGGTTAATTAGTTAGTTATTAGTTAATTAATTAGTTAATCAATTTATCTATTAGTTGGTTAGTTAGCCAGTTAGTCCAAATATCAGTTACTTAGTTGATCAGTCATATAATCCATCTAGCTATCCATCTATCGTTAATTAGTTAATCAATCAGTTAGTTAATGAGTAAGTTATCGATCCATTTTCAAATATCAATTCGTTTGTTTACAATTAATTTGCAATCGTTGCATTGTCATAATTGTTTTTGATTTTTAATAAAACTGCAAAAAAAAAACAAGGAAATCGAAATAAATTTCGTTGGAAAAATTTGCGAAATTTTTTGTTGTTTTTGGATTTATGCTAGAATTTTCTTTTTTTTTTTAGAATAATTTTCACACTTTAAAAAATATGCAAATATACATTGAATGAACGAATACATTGGTGACAATGTGATCAGAATACAAATTTAAGTTCCGTTGGTGACAATGTGATCAGAATACAAAATTTAAGTTTCCGTCATTTTCGTTCTCTTACATTTCTA
>NW_018108310.1:171089-174388 GCF_000183805.2 Loa loa | reverse complement strand
ATAATATAATAATAATAATAATAATAATAATATATATATATATATATATATATATATATATATATATATATATATATATATATATATATATATATATATATATATGTGGATATCAATGTATAGATATAATAGAGAATAAACAAAGAGTCATCTAAGGTGCTATATTAAGAGTATAAATAATTCCCCTTAGCGCATTTCATTTATTCATTTCGATAATGAAAAGCGTCAATGGATTCTCATTAAGAGCACTTTAACAATTGATGATTATGTAGTCGTAATGATGAACTACTGCTGTCCATGTTGTGGCGCAACAGTGATTGCAGTAGAAGCGGAAAAAGCTCATACTTATAATGGATTAATGATATTTCTTGTACTGATAGTGAAAGAATGAATGATAACGTATCGTTGATTGCTTTTCATTATGTGATTAATTAATTCTTTAATTTTGTTCTCTTGAATAGTTTGAAAAATAAAAGAAATTGAGTGATACGTTTGAAGAAATTTGGTATATAAAATTGTTCTTAATTGTGATAATAAACCATCCTGCTACATTCAAGCTTATTGATGGAAAGGTTAGAATTAATGTTGGTCATGATTTGGTCCATCTAGTAATATTCTTATCAAATGAATCAATTCATCTGATTGATATAACAATAACTATTCAATGTTATACTAACTTAATAAACAAGACTGTATAGTAATTGTTTGTAAAATTCTGTTAATTTATTAAATTTGATCGAATAGAATGACTGATGCAATAGAAGGGAGATGAACTATTAAAAACATTGCTCATGCAATAACTATTCATATTGATTCCATAGAGGTGAAATTTACCATATCATGATTACATTGATAGCACAAACTCCTCCAATTTAAAACTTCAGTTTATTACATCATAAAAGAAGTTAAATTCAAAGTAGAAGAAATGCAGGATCACTGCATCATTAGTTCATTCGCTTGAAAATAGTTCTTGAAGTTTCTTTAAGAAAGATTATCACAGCAACGATTCTCTTAGAATTCGTGGAAAGCTTTTGTAACCTGTCTACTACCTTAAGTTCAATTATGTACTCATACAGCTGTTACCGCAGTGTTATTACTTATGTGGATCTTAAATATGAATTATTTATGCCTAAGAGTTGTAGTGTTAGATGAAGACGATTCTGTTGTACTATTTCTCTGCTGATCCATTTAATGTTCCAAATGATTGGATGGAGAATACTCTCCTGATTTCTGCCGATTAAATTTAGATCAATACTGATAAACAGATTTGGCTAATTGAGTGCCCTGAAATAAATAAGCATCAAACTTCGTTATCAGAATGTTCAAAACTGTTGAAATAAACCAATTTCTTCCGTCATCGAGGTTAACATTGCACAAACGAAAGCAATATGGTAATTATCAGTTAGCTTTCGAGCTCGAATCGAATGCTACATTCTATTTCAACCGGTAGTTTTTTTTTGCTTTTTTTTTAAAGCACATAGGTTTGTCATATAATTTCGAACAAGCAAACTTTCCCTCGGGAAATATTTCACTGCTCCATCTGACTTCTAAATGCCCTGAAATATGTTATTTTACCTTGTAAATACCGAGTCAACTCTATTTCCACCGATTTTCGTGAACCATTTCTACCAGAACTCGAAAACATTCTACTGGAAGATCCAATTTAAAAGGTATAGTAAGAAAAATCCGTATCGTTACAATTAATTGACCACATTTATTTTCCTTTTTAAAATGCAATCCAACCGAATACGATGCTCTTTCATTTCAACAGAGCAAACTGACACGACTAGAAATTAATTTATGCAATAAAACTAAAGGAGAATAGCTTGTATCAGATAAATAAAACATTGATTGAAGTATAAGAATACAAAAGAAAAGCATTAAAGAAGGATAAAATAGTGAAAAAGCATAAAATTGTTATAAGTTTTCAACCCAAGTTGTCATATTGTCACAATGATGTTTTCTATAGTTTAATTTCAGTTAACAAAAATAAATAGGAGCATAGGGATATTCACATCTGGAAAATAAACTTTATTTCAATCTTCTATAATCACTTTGCGCAGTCTTTATCAAGCTGACTGTTGAATAATATTCAAACGATCGGTGGAGGTATATTAATTCAGCATATCAATGCTAAGAAACTAACCGTGAATTGTTCTGTTGAAGTTGCACTTCTAACGTAAATAAAAAATGAAATTGTGTATAGATGAGTCATACTGTTGTCCTCCCACTTATTTTCTCTTCCGTTTAACTTATGTCGTTTATTTTTTTTCTAATTCAAAAAAAAGTGCCTTAATATCCATAATTCCAACTCATAAGTATGTATTGCATTGAACAGTCTATATGTCACAAAAAGCGCTCAATGTCGGCCGAATTGTACTTATTTATTCTTTTGCAACCTTAATAAGTCAAACAGGAATTTTAATTTTGCAAGTTAATGTTCCTGATATTTTGCTCACTCGAATGAATCTGTCTTCTCAGCAGTTAGCAAATTAGCAATTTAGTCTGATTCGCCAATCTATCAATTCATTTATGAAGAAGTCAACTCATTACTTAATTTCAAAATGATGGATATTGAATGAAGAAAAAGAAGGATAAATAAAATGAAAATTAATGAAACAAAAACTGTGTCGTACAAATGAATCATAAGCCAATCAATATGAAAATATTTTACATTAAGCGGATTAAGTACTATTTGAATTTATTGAATCATATATTTTTTTCGGTATCGCGAATGACGTTTTTCTTTTTTTTTCTTTTCTTTTTTTTCGTTAATATGTAGAATATTTCTCTTTATACAGAAAATTAAAGCATTATTAAACAGAGAAGCTCGTCAATTTGGCCATTATTATTCGGCCAAGTCCTGCCACTTATTCTCGTGACACATTTTGTTTCTTACGCTTTCCTCTCCCCTCCTTCTCCATTTTTATTTGTGTGATTAATGCCGAAATTTTGAACTCCATTCAAAATAATCAACAATAACAAATGACATAAAGGAATCTATGACAATATAACATCTTCCGGCTGTATAACGGTGCATAGATTCCGGATAGATTTCTAAGTGTTAAGATTTAGTTGATTCTAATACGACACACAAACATACACACATATACACATGCATACATACGTGTAAACACATATACATACGCTCACATAAATACACATATACACACGAACATGCACACATAAGCACACATACATACACGCATACACATGCATACACATACACATACATACACACACACACACACACACACACACACACACACACACACACACACACACACACACAACACAAC
>NW_018108310.1:139180-170889 GCF_000183805.2 Loa loa | reverse complement strand
AGAATCAAAAGTTAAAAGCATTACAAAATGAAATAAGTTTCCATAAGCTGGAAAAGGCTTTTCAATGTTTATTCGTTATTTTCTCTCTTCAATCTCCCCAACTTTTGCATAACTTTAAGAATTATGAATGATTGGTGGCCTTACTGTTTTAATTATGATACAATGCCTTGGTTGGTAAACAAAAAATTGATGAAATGGGCGGATCGTTTATGATAAGTGATAAAGAGGAAGTTATGCCTGCACGGAAGTTAATTATGGGTGGATGATACCCGGGAGGGCAGGAAGCCGATATGTTGAGCATTGTACCTAGCCAAGGTGTTGTCCCGTAACCGCAGCAGCACCTTAGCCGAAGTACAAAGCTTCACAAAGGGCCCAGCTATGGGTCACAACAATCTCGACAACTACCACACTAAGCAGGTGAACATTCTTCTTGGGAAGCGTTCCACCAGAAAATGAATCATCATTCAGTTGTAAACCCACTCTTTTATAGATGCGATCTGTGACCCGGCGGGAGAACGGGCAGCAAAAGGGGTCTCTCCGTCTATCATTCTCTGTGCGTCTGTGCTCCTCTTCCGACGCTTCTGTAACTGTACATGAGCGTTACCCACGGGAGGGCACCCGATGTTACCCGTGATGTGATGACACGATCATGACGATGTCCAGGTTTAAGGTATGCCTGTATATGTGTTTATGTGCATGTGTATGTATGCATATATATGTGTATGTGTATTTATATATATGTGTGTATGTGTGTGTAGGTATGTGTATGTGTGTGTGTTTACATATATATCCACCCTAAATGACAAATATTTCGTCATCTCTACGAAAAGGCCTTAGCAATGCCTGTGCAATGAATGCCTGTTTTGAAAAAAAAAAAAAATCGTCTCCCCAAATGACTCATCTCGCCCTCCCCATTCTGTTTGAACGTGATTGTGAAGCATCATCAAGACAACACTTCCTTCTTCCATTTGCGCCACCTTCCTTGTTGGTTGCATGCACGCACTGATGTGACGTGTTCCGCGAATGCTATGTGAAACTTACAACTTTTTGCACCAAAGAGTGCATGTCAGTATTATGAAATAGTATGAGAAGGAGTTGCATGCATTGTTGGTTACGAGAAGCGGAAGGTGATTTTGATTACCGTACGGATTGATGATGACAGGGAAACTTAATCAAAGCTTCCGCTTAGTTAATCATTTCCAAGACTTTAAAATTCATTAACCTTCCAAGGTTTTGCCAATCCAAATCAAAATCGGGAATGGAAAACAGTGATTTTATATATGTGAACATCGAAATATGTACTATGAAGTTTGAAATAGATTATTTTTCCAGCTCAAAAAAAATTAGGGTTTTTGAATTAAATTTTCAACAAATCTCTCCGTTTCGCCTTTTAAGCAAATCAAAAACTTGCCAGTAACTATAAGCTTCAAATGTAATTGGCTAGTAATTGTAGCACAATGACTCAAAAATTCAGTAATATTTGGAAGAGTGAAATTTAGGGCCAGCTGCACTTGACCCCGCTATTACTTGCATGAACACGAAGGTTACGAAAATTTCTGTTCCTCTGTACCAGATTGAAAATTTGTCAATTATAGGTTAAGGATTGAATTGACAAAAAATAGCATAAGGTGGAATGGCGCTTATTATGACCTGTTGTTATGAACCACCTACTAGTTTGATCATAAATGGTCGTAACCTACTAAAGCGAATTTAATTGTAATCTTTTTACCAGCATAAACTCCCAACTTTCAATAAAACGGAAAATTACTTTCTTGTCAAAGCCTCCAATCACAATTTAAGAATTTGTTGTGACCAAAGAATTTTGTTAACCTTACGAGTCATTTAGAAAGCAGGTCGGCCAATTTTCTGATCGGTTGGCAAATCAGGCAATTAAAGAATCGGGAAACTAACCGGAGCTGAAGGTTTGATATCGATGCTTGATGCTTGAGAATATTCTCCCCTCAGTTTTGTGCTTATTACGGCTTTAACACTTCTAGAGCATTCGTTTAGAGCGATTCATCAAGCAGAGAATTTAAAATATTTTTCTTCTACGCAGAGAGCAAAATCTCGTTTTCTTTAAGAAATTTCTAAATACTTCGTAAAATAAAGCCTTTGCAGTTCACTTCAAGTACCTTTTTAAACCAATTCCTAAATGTCAAATTTTTTGGGATCGTCTGAAGAGTATATTTGGAAAAACTATTCCCAACAACAACTTTGAAATTTAATTAGTGAGTTGGATGGTTAGGAAACCTTCCGGAATAGGTCTTTTTGAATGACATTCTCCTTTTTTTTACTGGCTAAATTTAAAACTGGAATGAAGCAAACTTTACAAAGAAACGGAATACATTGGTCATAACACCGATCCAGGTTTATCCGCATTTCGCTCATTAAGATCATGGTTTATTGCATGATATCATTCGTAAATAATGAACTGGTACGGACGTCATTGACAAATAATTGCTAAATTCATTGAAATATCCGTCTAATGATACATCACTCTACACAAAGTAATATTTCATCGAAATTGGTTGTTGTTGAAATAAACTGTTCTGTCAGATCTATTAGGATGTCTCATCGCGATGAAAAGTTTATTTTTGGCAACAAAGAGAAGCAACTGGATATTCCAACTAAATTTAAGAGACATTATCCATATAGCATCGAATTGAATTATCTTTAGCCTGGTCATTAAGGGTTCACATCGTTTTTTCATTAGAAATTAACAATTTGTACGGCTATGTTAATCCTCGGAATTGAGTATTTGTGAAGAAATAAGTTAATACCATAATGAATTGATGCCAGGCAATTCCGGCAATAAAGTACTTCCATTGTGCATTGATTGTCTTTGAAAAGTGAATTTAATCAGTGCTTTACTCATCAACAATAAATTTAGCAAACTACTTTCAGTATACATATCTGAATATATTTATTGATTATATTAAACAAACTTTTATATATCATTGATGACAAGAATGCATTATGGCAATCCTTTGGATTTGTCAAATAAATGAACTTTCGGTATATGACTTTAAAATTTGTATGCAAAAGAACGAACATAAAGTTTTGTTAAACAGATAATAACTTTACTTTTAACAGACACGTATTCTGATAAGGGTTGCTTCTTGCAAAAAAAAAAAACAACACACATCGGCTATTTAAAATTTTTAACGCTCACAAAGAGCAATAAGTGATGAAACCTGATAAACAGTTGGTAAAATGATAAATTAAGTATAAAAATACTTTTCTAATCAACGTTTTTGATACGGAGATTTGAAGAAGTAATGAAAAAAGCAAGTGTCACAAGTGTTGTCACTTCTACCGGAAGCAATACCCTTCAGAAGATTACTGACTGCTGAATTATCATATATGATGTACGATTCAGAAGATCGAGTAATGTATTCCATTTATGTGATACATATTATAAATTGTTAGAGGTAAGCAAGAGTTTAATGCTATGAGATCATGATATTGTCATTCATAGGAGCCAGTATTCCTAGTCTCAATGGTACAAAGCTATTTAGTCAAAATCAGTACTTTTAAAAACCTTCCAAAATGTGGCGTCATCGACCAGTTTCTCTAAACTCTACATTTATATTTTCATATTCATTCGCGCTCTTCATTCCTAATGCAATGTCGTCAATGACACTAATTCATTTATAAACCATTCGTTTCCTAACGTTATTTCTTGCCTATCAATTACCATTTGTCCTGTAACATTTCACATCTTAAAAAGATGTAATGCGTTCAACCTTGCTGGAAAGAAAGAAATACTTCATGACTGATTAAATGGTATTTCTCAGAAAAGAATTCCGGGAAATAAATATCAGTACCTTACTAATGCTTTACAAAACCATTTCATTCTGTTCTTCAAGCTGTCTCATCTGCATGCTATTACTTTGAAAATACTCAAAATATTTACTTTAACTTTTTTTTTTCATTTTTTCAGGAAGTTTGCTTTTTAGGAAATCAGCTAAATTAATCAATTTTTGATGTTTATTACTTAAAATGTAACCTATGAAGCAAACATACCTAAAATGAACTGTCGTCTGAATGTTCTGTAGTAATTTCACCTCAACTTCTTTATTCACTTGTTGCTTTTCCGCGTCAACTCCCCGTCTAAATAATAAAATGTGAACTGGTGAATGTCGGAGAAAAAATCCAGCATAAATAATACCGAAACACCCAGTAGGAAAAGATGTTAAAATGCTAACAAAATAGAAGTCTAATTATATAAATGTTTCACATATGTACCTCAAAGCTAAGCAGATATTATACCTTAATTAGCATCATCCACCTGTAATTGAATTTCATTCAAAAGCGAAGCTATCATCAGTTGGTTATGTTATTTGGAATAGAAAGTTACTTGAGGTTATTGATATATTCATTAACAACAAGTTTCGTCTTGCAATTTTAAAAAACTCTTTCCAGCTATTGGTGGAAATAGATATTTTACAAATATTTTTGGGAGATTTACTAACGATGTGCTAACCTTTCCTTCAACTATCATATTAATTATGGATTAGGAACCATATGTGCTAACTACTGTAGCAGTTAGTTAATTTATTGCTATTTCAAAATTAGATACATTTCTCTTAATTGATGTTATCATTAATAATAAGATTGATCAGAAACACCACTTTTCAACATAAATATCAATGATAAAATTGGTATTGTTTATAACACTCTATTTGGTAGCTAAACCATTTTTATCAACGATGATGATGAGTCCACTGTGCTCCAGCTGGCCTGAGATCTTTTTTTTCTTTCTTCAATTCGGAGCTCGATTTCCAATCAAGATAAAAAATGATTAATTACAAGTCAATTCATCAATCATTTACTTAAACATTATTCATTTCTTTATGTTAAACCCTTTACCTAAATACTATTTTACTCACTTAACTACTGATGTCACAAATAGCAAACAACGTCATTCTCGCTTTTTTTTTTTTTTGAACAATCTCTTCACCAAAATGTCCAAAGTTACAATGAAACTTGTTTAAATACTTATGACCTTTTTTAAGCAAATACTTTTTTGCACAAATGTTATTTATTTAGCAGATTATGGATTTATCAAATTGAATTTTATTTTCTGCAGTTGCATGCTAAAGTAGGTAACAGTTATCTCAGAGATATTGCTTCCCACTCCTCTGAATAATTTATACAGAAATATCTTATTCAATTATTCAACATTCAATGTTTAATATCTTGTACAGAAATAAAATCATTTCCACCTGTAGCTATAGTTGATGGATAGGTTGTAAAGTTGAAATTTAGCTTTGTGATTAGTGAAGATAGAGTTATTTTTTCATAGTATGCTTTTGATCATTTGACTTCATACTTTGATTTTCACTTGGTCATTTTATTGGAAAATGAACCACAGTACCTTATCTCGTTTTCAAGTGAAAGCTGGAAAATATCGCAATAATGATGAATCATTTACTGAAACAACTAGAACTATTCGTTCCGAAAGTTGTATAGGAAGGTGCAATGTTAATAAATGTTAGCAACCAGCAATGCATATTTCAGATTTCAGCTTTCAGATGCAAGTCGTGGAGCTTAACTTTATTGACTAGTTATAATTAATAGCTAAATCAGCTAAACCGATTCCAGGTATTAGAGTTATAAACAGGGATAGCCAAGTATTTACTGTGTTTTTTGAACATTACATCAGAAAGCTTGATTTTTTCTAAATATTATTTTAATTGAAAAATTTATCTTACTGGTAGATTTTTCCAATCCTCAAATAAAGATTTGCTAGAATTGCGAAGAATTTCAAGTAGATAATGGTCTTATAACTAGTCGAAGGTATGTCGCAAATGGGGAAAGTAACTCTCAAGAAATAAGACTAAAATAGTTGTGCACGTAACTGAAACACATGATACCTTTTGGCGCCATGACATGGCTATGACATGACACCATGACACATACTAGAAATCCAAAATATCCCAACTGTGGTATGAACTCCCTCGTACAAAAGTTGTTTTCTCACAATTCCTGAAAACTCTAAAAACCTTACTTCCTTGTCTTTCAACTTCTAATTTCCCAAGAACCATGGCATATCTTGACACTGATTCTTGTTCGTAATGCGTTCAGAACAGCTAGCATTGACCATACTGGAAGGAATCGTAAAGCGCTAATCCACCGTAACCCTCCGGTAAATCACGCATTTTGGACGACGTAAATTCCGTCAAGCATAGAACACTTCTTACAAATCGCATTTTTGATGATCATTTATTCTACTTAGTAGTGAATATTCACATTTCTTTAATAATGAAGAGATTTGCTGTAACTAATGACAAGGTGTATGCGTAGAGTTGCAACAAATCATATTAGGTTTAAGTGAAAGGTTTTATTTTGCAACTTATGAAATAAACTACCTACATATAATTCATAAAGATGGGCAACAAACAACTCTTAAAGTTTCCGTCACAACGGAATATCCGTTGTAACTGAAACTGTTGATATCCACAAAACATTGAACTTTCAGTGGGGCAGTTTCAAAAGAACAGAAAGGAGAGGTATAACCCAAAACATTTAATATGTCATTTTAACATGTCATGTTACTGAAAGGTAGATGAAAACCACTGCAGACCAACTGAATCTTATATAAATTCATAATAACCATATTCATTAGCAAAAAATTTAAAAGAATAATGAAAACGAATGACCTGCAATATATGAAATAGGCTATTGCGAAAACTGACCATCCAATCAATTTGTAGAATACAGAAAAAATGAACTGACAATTACTCTAAAGACGGTCCTGCAAAGTGGTCCCATTCATTCATCATACGGATCAAATAATGGCAAATATGCCTACAAGACCCAAGCTCATGCAAAATAATACCAACAGATGGGATATACAGTATGAAGAACTACTGAATAGCACATGTATGCTATTACAAAATACGAAAGGTTTGCAAACAAAAGGAGCATAATGTGCACCAAGTTTCCTGGAATGTGCCGGTTGGATAATTTTATATCCATGAAGCAGATCGCATCAGAAATCAGGAAGATAAAGCTGCTGGTTAACTTTGGAGTAGCGCATAAACGGCAGAGTTTTGAAGTATCGGAACAGTAATTAGTTACCCACGATATACGATTTTTCCATATGATCACGAAAACTGCATTAATTATCATCTTTCTAAATATTCAGTAGTCCATTTAAATGAATAGAAAAATTTAGACAAAGTTCATCGATGATCCACGCTTGGCGATTCTGAATTCCTCGATGGTCCACAGTCAATGTAAGCAGGTCGGAACACTGTGCGCACCTGATCTGTTAACCGCTGTTGTTGTGATGAGTCTGGGATTGGCGAGCTACGTGAACCACGATCAAACTTTCCTCCTTCGCCTCTCACGCGAGTTAAGGCATGTTTATGTCTGGATTCATGGAGATATTTCTGGGAAAATAATATATTTATAACTTTATTCTAAACTGTTAAAGAATATCAATAACTATCATTTATCATAAAAAATATTCACAGAAAGCATTAACCGTTTATGAATAATAAAAACAATCAGCATTACTACTTACCCGCCTTTCCTTGGGAATTCTCCCCTCACTTTCCAGTTTTGCTCGAGCTGCTCTTCTTTTTATAATTCTGTAAAGTAACTATACGTAATATACAAATAAGAAATTCTACTCGAACAACTGACTACAAAAAAACGTACTAGTAAATTATTAAGAAAACATTCACCTATGATACTGTTTGGCGTTAACATAAAGCGGCTCTTCATCTGGTTTGGAAACAAGAGGACTGTTCGACGCCCCCTACAAATGACAATTTGTTAAGTTACAAAACTTACCAAGCCAAGAAATGCTTAAGACTATACTGAGTACTTCTATTCTGTACATTGCTAGTTTTATGAAAAATTAACCTGTGTCGTTAACAGCTGAACCACATTAGCGATATCAATTCCCTTAGCGTCTGAAAGTGGAACGGTATAAAAGTAAAACAAGCAAAAGACAGACAACTAGCTCAGTTTTGCTTCCATTAGCAGTTGAACATGGAATCAGCCAACTATTCAAAGCACGCTCCAGGATAGTAAAATGACTCTATATTACTAACCAAAAGCTTTTTGAAAAAGCCTAGAAACAACTCTTCCAATCCACTCACTGATTAAAGGACAGAGAGTAGAGCAAGGAAGGTTCACAGCTTTCGGAGACGTTAATCTAATTTATTATGAGCTGATGACAAGGGCAACGTAGCACAGCATAGAAAAAGATGAAAACTCTGACGAAGAAAGATGAAGATAGCATAAAAGCGAAAAGCTATTTAAATCACTACAATGGCCGTACAGTGAATTAAATCAAATGAGGTACCTGTGAAAAGGAACGGTGAGCTTACGATGGGTGACGAAGTTGAAGGTTGTTGGTTCTGCTCGCTAATAGATATTGAGGGTGAACTGGGTAGGGTGATATATGATGCAACATCATTCAAATTGATCACTTGAACATTACCAGGCAATACCTGAATGACGACTGTTATAAGAAAAAGATGATGGAATGCAATTTATACCGGCTTATATAAGCACAGATAGTTACCTGATACAGTGGGGATGTGGTATAATCATAGAAAGAAAAAACACAGGAGGTCATTACCACTAACATTTTACAAGGAAAAGATGAAAAACATCCATACAGGAAGAGATGGAAAATTTCCCTTACAGGAAGAGATGAAAAACACCAAAGCTAAAATTGTGAATTGAAAATTTGATCAACCAAACCACATCTTTGCCAACCAGCTACGTAATTAATGACCTCCTAAAGAGCTAACAAAAAAACAAAACAAAATAAAAAAAAACAAAATGACAATGACCTGCAGAGAATTTCCATTGAGCTGAAATGTTTGCTGCGCGTTTGGTATCAATATATACGACTTCTGATCATTACCATTTACTACAGTATCAAGATCGGTAGCCAAATTAACCACCTGTACCTGACATGGTTGATACTGAAAGAACAACTGCCGTTACTTTTAACAAATCCTGCCAACAACTCATGCTGAATCAGTACAGTGTTGTCATAAAAATATATTGTAGTTACCACGAGCGGTGCAAATTTAACACCAAAGAAAAAAGAGTGGATATAAGAGCCTAAATTTGGGTTATGCTATTACTTTTTTCCCAGGACACTGAAACGACAGAATAGCTAGGCACTCTCCTTGGGATATTCCAAACGAACCTGAGAGAATGACGAGGTGGACGAAGGTTGACTACCAGTTGCAACAACATACTGATGTGTTGACGTACTGCCGTCGTTCCTGAAGTGAAACCATTTAAGCATGAATGTATAAACTGTTGCCATAAAATGTTTATGGTATGGGATATAATGTTCTATATATTAATTTAGAGGGTTTACTGATAAAAAAGAGGACAATATAATAACAAGAAAAAGAAGTAAACGAAAAATGAGTACAATACTCAAAAAAGACCAATAATATTGAAAATTAAATGCAAATTCCTGAAATCCTGAATGAACCAACTCGCCGGGACAATAACGGGAACGGAACCTCCCATTCCCTCCTTTTCCCGCGGGGGAAACCCACCAAAGCCCGAAAATAGAATGAATCAGCCCCCGCCTACTAATCCGCGTTCCACTTACATCTCATTGGCGGACGATGCATCGCAAGTTGGCTGATTGGCCGGCACCATTCGGGCAGTCCAATCACAATCGATTACCTCCTAAACAAATACAACGCGACACGCCCGACAATCTTTTTAACACTCGCTCTCGTGGTTTCAGACCAGCTCCTCTCTCTGATATTTCCGCATCCCATGTTCCGCCTCATCTCAGTTAGTCCGGCTGTCTATAATGTATCTCCGCCCAAAACTTGCTGGCGAAAGAAACCGGATGCTGATTTTTATTCAGGCTTGTTGAAGTAATCATTCTCCATTTCTTAGAAGTGTCAATCAGATGAGCGCACTTGGATAGTCTAATGGATGCACGTGAACGGATGATAACAAGCCATTTTTTGAGAAATCCAAAAGCTCACATACTTTCAGAAATCTCAAGAACGTCGTATCTTCCAAATAATCATATCTTGTTTCACAAACCACTAAACATAGGAAAATGCAGATTTCTGAACGCGTGCTTTGTTCGGCCACGTCTCCTGCTCCCCGTTTTTCTTCTGCGCACAGGCCGAGGCGAAACTTTAGTTTAAGGCTCTTCGGATGCTCATGTCCTTCTCCCTCCGAAAGTTCCAACGACTAGTGAAGACCTCACCCCATTCTGAGTTTTGCACAACCCTTGCATGAACCCTCTCACTCCTCCCACTCTTACTTCATTGTTGTAAAGGCACTAAACTCTTTCATCACAATAGGTACTTGACAGCGATGGCCAGAATCTCATATAGTGACGTACGTGTAGCCACAAACAACAGGTTCAATGTCTGTGCTTCTGTAGATTCTCTTTCCTCATGTTTTTATCATCTATTTATTATTCAGTGTACTGCGAAACACATCATTTTTCATTTTGCTTGAAAGAACACAAGTAGCAGTACAGCGAGACAGAACACATACAGAGACAAAACGCAAAAAGCAAAAATGACCAAAGACCATTAGGAGAACATTATGTACCATTATATGATGAAATGCCATTCCTTATATATTAGCATATTTTTAAAATATACTCACTATTTCACACGAAAAATGGATAATCCAACACAATCCTCCGGATTTCCATATTTTTGAATTTTACAGAAGAGACCAGCTCACATCTTAACGCAACTACCGCTCACCTCCTGCATTACATAATTTCCCGTTGCACAAATTAACAGAGCACAGAAAAATATGAAGCCCCTGCAAACCAATAAAATACAGACGAATGATGAGACATACAAAAAGCATAAATATCACCAGTTTTTCAAGATTTGCCAACTGCATGAAATGCACAGAAACATACAAAATATTTCTTCTTTGTACCTCCATTTTTGCCTCTGTAGTGCTAAACAAGAAAAAAGTTCTGGGAAAACGCGTGAAATGATGATGACACGTTGAGATCTACGAAACAATCAGTGTCACACTCAAGAACAATAAAATCACAAACTGCCATACGCAGATAAACCATTCTAAAACTTCATAAATTAGGTAAGAAACTTTGAAAAATCATCATCCTGTCTATTTTCATAATTGTAGTATTTCAGAAACTAAAACCGGTGAGAGCTGTAGTGTTAAAAAAGCATGAAAAATGACGAATCACCTGAACTTTACAATATAATATGCTTGGACAAGTTGGTACCTTACGAAGAAGTTGAAAGCAAGATTTACAGACTTATAAAAAATATGTTTTTGTGCAATTTATCCCCGCCAGTTAGCAATTCTTTCTCGTTTCTAATTTTCACTTCTTTTTAGACTTGAGGAACAACTGATAGTAATTGGGGAAAAGTGAATTAACTGAATATAAACCAATCGCTTATAATTAAAATCATACCAAAAACAGTTACTCTATAAAATGAAATCCATGAAAAGTACTATAATCTCTATAAGCTTCCTCATAAATACAGTAAAGCAAGGAGCCACTCTTTTAACTGGAAATCCAAGAATGCTATCCAAAGCTAAACAACGGACCAATAATACTGCGATCGAAATGCAGATTGCTAACGAAAAGTCACCATCCAATATGTGGGGGTGTGGTTGGACTACTTACTCCATTAGCACCAGTATGCGCCATGCTTGAATAACCGCCTCCCATCCGAATGCTTGATGAACCGGCCAAACGCCGTTCATCTCCTGGCACCATTTCAGTTGTTCCCTGAAACTATGAATATAGATCGCAGCATAAAAACTAGTGAAAAAAAAGGGATACAAAAAGGAAAGAAATGCAGAAGATTTGCATGCACATGAACGGTGAATACCGCAGAAAAATGGAAATATTTTTCAATTAAGCCTCAGCAAATATCAGGAAAACTTTTGTGAAAATATTAAAACAATGTGCAAAGCGAGATCAAATAGAGTGGCAGCATGTTTTGGTGTGAAGAACAAAAACTAGCCCCACATAACTTCCCGAACTTCTCACGTCGGGAATTATTCAATAATAAATACAAGGTCCGCACGTTCAAGGGAAAACTCATACTACATTATTCCTATATCTTAAGGCGAAATATGTCGAATTTCTATTTCTCTTCTCTGCAGTGTTCAGTTCATAAATGTATAACCAGGTGACATGCTACTAAATTACAACACCATAATATCGGTGCACTGAACAACAAAACGTTCCGGTGATATTGCTCTCATAGACACCAGGAGTGAGTGTACGGGGTATTCTTAAGGAAAAAATCATAGCATTTATTTGAAATTTAGCATTATTTTTTATTTAGCACTATTTTTATAATTTAGCATTATTTTTTATTTGAAAGAAAAAACCTGGAAACGTTTTAGTACTGACCGGTCGAGTCGGATTTGAATGCTGCAAAAAAAAGAAAAAACAAACTACGAATTGAACTCCAGTAAGAAAAATAATATCAATGAACTAAGCTTTATATCTTCAAAATTACTTCTGTTTCGTTTAGAGAGGCACTTTCTGACAATACATTTTCATCTTATGGACAAATAACACTACTTTTAACTCATATTCTTCATTCACCCCGAATATATACCTAGTCATAATGCTTGAAGAATCAAGTCATCCCACGTCTTGCACAACAGATACATGATTAAAGAAAATCAGTGCGTCCATCTTGCTTAAATCTACTTAATACCGCAGTGAATAATGACACAAACCTGTGTATACTGCTGATACTGTGGATGGAAGTTATGGATTGCATCCTGCATAATATCTTTAGGATTCATTGTTTCTTTCAATGAGCTGCTAATACTCTGTAGCGTAACCGGTCGTCCACCAATACTGCCGTTCAACACTGGAAGTACTATACACCCTTAACTTCTAATTTTGAGTCTTGACCCCACCTTTAGTTAGGTGGAGAGAAAGATGAGAGACTGTTAAATATATCGAAAACCACGAATACCTGTCGAACTAAATACTCGGAAAAGTCTAAACTAGCTGATAAAAAAATCCGAAGAGACAAACGAAACCTGTACTAGGGTCGATGTACGCACTAATGCTAAAAGCATATCTTAAGGCCACCGCTGCAAAGAACATTTCAACACAAATAAAGAAGTTTTGCCAAGCTGCAGCAACGGTGCCACGGGATATGACCTCATGACCTTCTGCATCGTAAATTGGATCAATAGCCGAAGTAGAACCAAGGACAGCAAGCAAAAATCCTGAAAATTCATTAATAAATGACAGGAGAAACATCGAACTTGATTTAGGTAGCAGTTTTACAAATATCAGACTGTAAAATTACACGATGTCCGTAACTGCAAGACAACCTAGCATATAAAAATTTCATATCTGAAAGGGTTAGAGATCAAATATTCTAACAAATCCTTTACGACTCATACATCCATGCGTTGCTTACTGTATATTGATGTGTCAACACGCTATAATAAAATCGGTAGAAGTAGCCAATGTATATGAAGATGATCCTACTCACTACCGAAAAGTACAAAAAAGAAGCACCCTTGTCCCCCACTTCCATGCCTTTCGATCATCGCTATGAACTACACCGAAAAACATAATTTAAAAAAGTATCATCATTACGATTAACCTTGCCAGAAAGAGAGGAAAATAACTGATTTGACAGTGAGAAACTTTAAAACAGGTCGATATGGTGAAAGTAAGTCACGCGTAGCTGTATAGAATAAAAACAGCCCGTAAAGAGCCAAAGAGACTGAGACGTTGTACACAATAGTTATATAAAGATAGCCTTGATCGCCACTGAAAACAAAAAAAAATCATTTTTCAAAAGTGAAAATGATACAGAAAAAGACGTGCTTATTGGATAAATTAGAAGTATAATTTACTTCCAAAGCTACTTTCATATCTTGATTGTACCCACACAAAACTTTCCGTTTATCCCATGTTGTACTGCATTACCTTACTGCAAGCAAAGCACTCACCTCCAGTTTCCATCTTCGTATTTCCCCAGAATCATTAGAATAACGGTAAATGCAGCCATAATTGGCTTGATAATACAAAACTGAAGTGTCGCCTGCTTGCAAAAACGTAAAAACTCAATTGTATATTGCTTTCCTGCTAAACAACATGTACATGTGTAGTAGGTGGTTGGCCTGAAATTCATTATCTTGTAGTATCTAATGAAATAAGCCACTCAATGCAACAAATTTCAAACATTCTTCAACTACAGTTCATCGCTACGGGAATTAAGCGATGAAGGATAATGTATTCTAAGATACGCTCATTTTATGTTCTATTACTTTCTAATGCACATATCCGGTACTGCGTTCTTCTCTAACTGCTGCAACGATTGAAAAATCCGGCAAAGAAATCAATACGAAACCATACGATAATACACAGTCCCATTACAGGAATTTATCAAAGTTTACGATACCCTACTACAACTTACAAGGTTTTGCAACACACGAAACTGAAGACTAACCGAATCGGTTTTCCTCTTATCTCAGCCATTATGTTACTTTCACCACCAAGATATTCATAGCATAAACTCAGGAAACTGTATATAACGAACGCTGAAAATGCATCAACCCACCCTGTTATTCAGTTTTATACCCTCAATAATTTGAATCTGTGAAAAGTAAATGTCATATAAGATTATTACCTTCATAACAGTCACGAATGGCATTGAAGTAGACATATACGTTGTTAGAAAGAAAAAGTAGACTCAACCACGAATCTAATGAATACATAGGTACAATAAATAAAATACGCACAATCCACCGCTGTTCAATTGGGCAAGTATACCATCGCAAATGTTGATAGATCTAGAAAATTCCTCCTCTTATTTCTCTTAAACGATAGATTCTCTGCACCAATCACAAAAGATACTTTTGTGAGTTTACTAGAAAATTAGAAAAACGACCACGCCCTCAGCGATACGAAGAACGTAAATTTTTGCAATCTTTCATGATTTATAAAGATTTGCAGTATATCACGATCAGCAGCATTTTCTAACAGTTTAATAAGTACCTGATAAGAAGTGATGATAAGAGCTGCCCAAGTGAAAAATCCAGCAATGCCACGAGCAAACGTGGAACGAAGGAACAAATCATCTGTCATCGTTACATTCGCCATTTTTGTCTGAAAAGAAGGCTAGTTTGCAAAAGTTGTGAAGTAATGGAATATAAACTATCTAACGACAGAAAAAAAAGAACGAGGATGATTTAACCGCATTTTATGTTGCATTCTAAATCAGTTGTATTTGACGCAAAGGGAAAGTCCCTGAGTCAATTTTTTTTTTCAAAAAATGCTTTTTAATTTCTTTAGTGTCAATCGAAGCTCACCACTACACTAACTTGTGCAAGATCCTTCTTTCGAGTGGTCTAATTAACGGATGAAATAACTCCTCCAGAAATGCAAAAGAACGTACAGGTAGAAAGCCAATAATCGAGTGATCGAAAGCACAACATAAAATGTTGCCAATTTGCTTAAGCCAAGAGAAGAGAGAACATCCAGTAACGTGACGTACCACAGAGTACGATAGGAACGAGTGTGCTGCAATTATACACAGTGCGAAAGTGCTAATAAATCTATGCTTCGACTGCGGAAACGTTTACCGTCACATCGAAACTACCAGTTATACCTCCTTTATTCTTTCGCCCACGTAAAAATCCGTCATTCACGAGAATGATACGTTGAGGTGGCGAATAGAATGATTTGCTCCATCAACTCCTGGAGCCAGACACAAATCAAAATAAGATAAGCATGAACTCGAAACTCCGGACAAGTTTGTCGTGTATTAGTCAACAATGATTAGCTGCTTCGAACGACTGACAACGACATCACGATTGAGAGAACAGAAGAGCCTGACACTTATCAATATACAGGTTTATTATAAGGTCCACTAAATGCTACTGCATATCGCGTCATCAGCTGTAGCGAATACTTTAACTGGAGGAAGTTAAGTGATGTAAACGATATTCAACAATTTAAACGCAAAGAAGCCTTTATAACTAAGATAAAAAAGATTTCCTATGCTCATCCCATCCTTTTTTAAAGGCTTTCCTCCAAGCCGACTCAAGAATTACCTCAAAAGAAATCGTGCGAAAGCCCATTCAAATTGCGTCGGTAAATCAAATGAAAAGAAAATTCAGGGGAATGGATTAGAAATAGTTA
This sequence comes from Loa loa, assembly GCF_000183805.2. Taxonomy (NCBI): domain Eukaryota; kingdom Metazoa; phylum Nematoda; class Chromadorea; order Rhabditida; family Onchocercidae; genus Loa; species Loa loa. The sequence goes on along the minus strand of NW_018108310.1, from coordinate 154,733 downwards.
CGCACCGTTCTTTCGTCTTATTTCAGTCTAACAATGGAAGGTTGTGGTACTGGGGCAGTGTGCCAGTGCTGCCTTTAACAACAACAGAATTCCATCGAAAGGGAAGGTGTCGTCTCTCTCCCTGAGGTCACATCCATTTATAACTCATTCCATCAATTCATTACATATACATACACTTACACTCACACATACACACACAGACACACACACACACACGTACATACACACAGACACACATACACACCTGCACACACAAACATAAACACAAACACAAACACTACGCTCGACGGTCAGTCCACGAAACCCGGCGGTAGAAGTCTGTTCTTTTTGCAGAGCATTTCGATTATACTTTAGGTGGGGGGGGCAACAATGACAAAAATATGTGTGTACATTTCTGTGTAGCGATCCATTGGGTAGCACTCTCCCGTGGCCAAAATATATGAACATCGCGGTTATCTTTTACGGACCCCAGGCCTTCCTCCTCTTAAGGTTCGTCGATATTTTAAGTCCCCGAGAGCATATAGCACATCAATGCAAATGCGCCCAATATATGTGAATGTGTATACCCACCACCCCTTTGAACTGCAGCTGTCAATAGGAGTCCCACACACGTGCGTATTAGATAGGCAGTTGGACGGAAATGCCGCAGATCAATGATTGTCACAGCGACACACAGAGCCCACGAGCCACCAACGCTCAATCAATGACGGCCCACGCCCGCCCCCTCATCCTCTCAGTTGTCTTGAGCCGAACACAGTATGTTACTACATTCGTGCAAGATTGTTAGACTACTTTGACGGATACGCTGCGACAACTCCTCTTTGGCCGTTAATATCAGCATTTCAAATGCTGTATGATATCCGGACCTCCCGGGTTATGCTAACATTTAATAGTTGAAATGCATCAATTATACTGGCCATATGTCGATGGATGGATGTCTCCTACAGTTGACGAATAAAATGCATATGGCTGGGAATGCAAAAATTCAACGAAATCTGTGTTTTAAAAGTCAAATCGAGTCGCGGAAAGTGTGCCGAATAGTAACCGGACTAAGTTTAATCAGCTTAATTGATGGCATGCCGCAGAATTTTTCCCACTCATCGATGATATAAACCCACTATAACGGGACTTGACTGAAGTGTGACACGGAGATGGATTCGAGAATGGCTTGTACTTGGATACTTATGAATATGTCAGTTTCTCTGAACTTTCTTTCTTTAAGCTCGATTGTGATCTTGAGAAATGGCGCCCAGCGTGCTTTGCGCATCCCCGGTCCTTCATTGTATCAATTGACCCTTGTCGCTCTCTGCTGACCCATTCGTCAACTCTCGGTTAATAGCATCGTTATTCAGGTTGGTTATTCCTATCGTTAAAGCTTCCGTCGATATATATCTTTCTGCCTATGACGGAATACGATTAAACCATACTTTAACTAGGTCTAATGTTTTATTCTTATTTCTGGTTGAGACCTCTTTCTTTTCGCTTGATTTTGGAAAACATTTGGATGTCGGAATATAATACTGATGTATCAGAACAGCAAGTTGATTAACTTACCAGCTTCACTACAGATCCAGTAGGATGGATGGAGAACAGATCTGCAGTTCGGACGAATCATTAAAATCAGTACGTTGTTATATCCGTATAATTATTACTATTATTACTATTATTATTATTATTCTTTATTATTGTTATTATTATTATTGTTATTATTATTATTATTATTAATTATTACTAATTACTATTGCTGTTATCATTTATTGCGATCAATTTGTTATTATTATGATCAATTAGTTAGTTAATTATAAGGTACCAGATTTGTGGGAAATAGAACAATCATCCGTGTATTAGGATTATGCCAGAGTAGCATTTGAGTAGTTATAGGTATGTGCGCCGGAGGAGTGGGTTGTGGTATCGAATGCCATAGGCAGTAGAGGTATCGAAATCCCACTGTGTCCTTCGCATGGCGTGCTGCATGTCAGGACATTGAGAAATGTTTTCAAGGATGCCGCAGGACTAAAGTACCGAAATCCCGAGACCGGTCTCGATAGAGTGCTCTTGTATGTTTGATTTTCCACTATTCAGTGAGTAATTCGTTTCGGCAAGCTACAAATGGTAAACTTCTCTGCTCCCATTCAATCTTCAGAAAAGAAAAAAGTGCCAGTGTTCAATAATCGTTGCACCAAATACTGTTTGTCAGTCTACAAGATCCGACTCGATGCCTCACCGAAGTACAACACGGTCGAAGCAGGTCGGGAGATATTCCAGAAGCATTAGACGAAGTTTATTGTTATGGTGAACCTGTCCAGAGAGTGATTACCCAGTAGACCAGATGAGTGTCGCAGCTCGTGCTGGGCTGATTCGTATGTTAGGCAAGTTGCAGCCCTTCCAAAACAAACTGCTGTTGGAAGCGGACCGCACTTACTGAATAACTGTTCCTTCAAAAGATTTTATTTCCCGATCACTTTGTAGGATGGATCATGACGAAACGTGTTTTATAGCCCCAGCTGGAGGATGGAAAAATAAAACGTTCACTGTTGTGCGTCATGCGAAGTTTGGTAAGTTGTATTCGTCTCATCGAATTTCCTTTACTTCATTCTTACATTTCTACCAATTCAACTGTTTAGTGTAAGAAATTAATGAAGATCTGGTATCCAGGATACTGATGTAAGTGATACAGTTTTAGTTCGTCCGCCAGGGAACGCGAAAAAGCAAGTGAAACGTTCATTAGTCAATAAATCAAAGACGATGGCTGATATGGATTCAAACTCCGATGGAAAAATGAGACCTGCTCTGGCAAGTTCGAAAGCTAGCCGTGCATCAACAGCCTCAGAAAATGCTTGCTAAGTGGATGATGTTTACTGTGAAAGCTTCGCTAGCGTCGTTGTATTTTGATCACTTCCTTTTTTTCCGGTTTTCTTGTTGGTTTTGGTGTAACAAATAATTTTTAACACATTTTCATCTCTTTCGCCTTATTTCCTTAATAGCAGATGCAGTCACAAAGTAGTGGAGAGAGTTGGATATTATAACCAGGCTAAATCTTAGGTTCAAGGTTACAAAACTCAGACATTTACTCCACATGCGTTAAATCTTTGATATATGGATAAGCTGAACCCACGAAGCTATTATTTTGCTCTGCAGATTGACCTCTCGTTTCACTCTTGAACGGAAATTGATAGATTATGATCAAAACAATTACTGAATAACTTTACCACTGGAAATTACCGGACAAGTACATGTAGGCAGAAGCTATATATGTACACGCGAAATCTGACCTGAGCACCCTCTACGGATGTGACAAAAAGCATAACTACGCGGTGAAATACGTTTATGAAGTCATGTTTCCAAAACTAAGGCTGTAACAATATAGAAAAGCAATTGAAATTATGGTCCCAAACGCAAAGATACCAAAGAAAAAGTATGGGACGACCAAAAACCATCACAGAAATGACTGCTGTACTACGTATATACGGATATAATCGATGAATGTTGTACATATTGTCGGCACAATGAAGTTTCTAATTTCTAAAACTTAGCTCCGAGCATTTTCAATATTGCCTCTTTGTTTTCATTAAAATACGTCGACACTGTAACATATGGATTTTCCCCACACTTTTTTATTTGTTCTTCTATTGACTGTTTTTGACCATCTTTTGTCCCTCTTATACTGTGACGCGTTGACTGTCCTATCCTTCTGGAAACAAGAAAGTTCAAGAAACCCTTGGTCTTCAGTATTTGCGAACTCATATAATTAAATTAAGCTTATTCGTGGTAAAGTAGTCAGCTCCAGCAATATACTTCTGTTATTTAAAAATGAGCAGCAAGATTAAATGAGTGGTCAACCTTTGCACTTGTGGTATTGCTATTTGTATGGAAACGTATTCGGAGCAGTAATCCTGGATTCTTGATAGTTCTTCTAGAATTGCTATGTTACTTATGTACTTTACAAGCCCGGCACTTCTTAGCGATCCCTGAAATTAGATTACTATTCGAAATTCAAATTAGTCGTTATTTGCTGCACTTCGCTTTTCTTACATGTTATTCCCATACGGCACAAGTATTACCTTTGCTTCCACGTGTCGCATGATGCGATTAAAACATCGATACCCTTTCGTTGCAAAATCGATCTGAGATAATACAAGAAGAGCGCCCAGTAACTGATCATTATCGTGGTCCATCGTTGTTGACGTATAAACCTTCAGTTAGTATGAGATTTGTACTTTCCATAAACTGTCGCAGTCCAATCATTTATGTTATCATTTTTGAAATTTCAGGGTTACGAATAGAGCTATATGCAGTTCCACAAATTTAATAATGATAATAGAAGTACCCGAAATAAAATATGATACGCAATATCGTACACAATTCTTCTTAATCGTTCTTGTTTAACTATTATGAAAGTTGGCTAAAAATAAAGGCTTGATAAAAATAAATAATGAAATACAAATACAAATTGATCTGAATAGTTATTTGGTTCCAATTAACAGTAATGCATTTCCTACATCAAATTTGCATTATTATATAGTAAACTTCACCAAGGAACATGCCACATGCAGGAAAATCATACAAACCTGAGTGTTAGAAGTGTTAGAGTCGTTTTTAGTGCATGTGTTTGACGAATGTATGTCGGAAATCGGCTGCAAATGAGATACAAACTTGCATTAGTGTGCGGTAATATACTCAATATCATTCGAAAAAAGAGTTCTTAGTTTTGTAACTAATCAGTCTTAGAGCTTCATAAAACCTGAACCCATAATTTAAAATATTCGATAAGCTTTTTTTTGCATGTACAAAATACGTGATTTTTTTTTGGCTCTGCCTGTTACAGGACCAGCAGGAAAAAGTGGTTGACAGGAACAAAACCATTTTTGATCCGATATCGTCCTCTGTTCCTACATTAAGCATATGAATCACGTTTTCACATGCATCAGGCCAACTCCGGTCTAAGCAGTGAGCACAGGCAAGTTGGAAATAAAGCACTGTTTTGGTCGAAGAATCACCATTTCCCAGCTGCTAAAAATAAAAGGTGAGGTTACAAATGTGGGCTGAAAAATTGACAGATCGATAATGAAATTATCAGTACACAGAAGGACAGACACTTTAAAAATTTTTGACGGCACCCACATCATCAGCATACGCTATTAATTCATTGACTTTGCATTTGAACAATAGAGATTCGGTGATGAGCTGTCGTATGTCACTGTAAAAAGCAGTAAAATACAGACTTTCAGCAACAACATCTGTAGAAATCGACATTATATATGCACAGACTGCTGCACAACAAAGTTCGTACGCCTCGCATAGCTGGAAAACATAGAATTGAAAAATCTGCTCACCTTATCATATGTTCATATCCAAGAACACAACATATTATTCAAAAATTCCATGCTTATTCCACTTATCTCGCTGAAGATCTCTATAAACACCCTAGTCGCAAATGAAAAAAATTCAAGAGAAGCTTGACCAGTTCACTTCTAATGAAAACTTTCTGAAGAATACCTCGCGTCGTGATGACATCAAATACTCTGTCTGAAATGTTGCTACCTCCTCCTTTCTTTCTTTAAGCTTTGTCTTTTTTGAAGGGGTTAAACACTCAGTATTACTGTTCAATAATTTGTCGACATCCATAGCCCAGTTATCTTCTGGGATCCAAGCAAGTACTTCACCTGTTGAATTTTCTGATGTAAACCTTGATAGTATTACATTTATCCGCCCCACTCACCCCTCTGTTCCTATAAAAAAAAAGAAAAAAATTGAATCTTCCATTCGCAAGTGTGCGCGGTAACAAAAGATACCAAACAGATACGAAAGAAGATCTTAGCTACAACAAACAAACACAATTAATGCCTCAATAAAAGAAAAATTAGCGTCGCTATTAGCTGAAGATACACGAAAAAAAAGTGTAAAGACACCTTCACGGATATTTGCTTTCCACTGCTTATAAGCATACCATATAAAAAATGGAAATACGATCCTACGAGCTTCACTTTTTAAACTGCAAGCTTTGTCCACGATATTTGACAGAGTGTTACATCCACTAAAAATATAGTCTATAAGATGCTTATATTTTCTATACACTGTACATGAGTAAACAAGAAAATTCCCGATGTTTTGTTGGAAAGAAATCCAGCTATATAGCAATACCATACCTCATATTTAAAGATAAACTGATAGGTGTTCCAAGATCATACAAAATGACACATTTGTCGAACAGTGCAGCCCCTATTTTAAAGCTCTCCTGTGAGAAATGCTGTGCATCGGCTTCATAATTTTCTGAGATTGCCCTGAAATCATTGAGAGTTGTTTTGCAGAGAATGAAAAAAATTAACCAGCAAAAACAATCAACACAGATGAACCACAATTATATATATCCAGGATAACAAAATCATTGCTTTTTTCTGGTACAAAAAACAATATGGAAATTGATGACCGCAAAAGATTAGTCCAGGTACCATTATGCTCTGGCCAAGCGATTCCAACATGAAGGACCGTGATAACAATACTCAAAGCTCTGCTCACTGTTATATTGGCAAAATTTAGCTTCAAGAGAGCAGGAGCAACAAAGACTGCTGAAAAAGAATCTGATGGGTAAAATGATGCATAATAATTGTCCCTTGATTTTGAAATTACTATTCTCATGGTCATCATGTACGTACTACGAAATTGAGAACTATTACTTTACAAGCACTTATTGGGTGAACAAGTAAGCAGTAAGTATACACTTAATGAAATAGCACTCCTTTCTAGTATATAGGTCGTGTAGGTTATATATCCTAAAGCAAGGGAAATTTTTTAAATTCTATAAAATCACCTAAGTAAACATGATACTTGCCAATGCCACTTTCGAGTTCCTTGTCATTGCTAGCTCTTTCTGTTATAAATGTTACGGCACGATTCTACAAAATCAAAGTTACAAGACTGAATTATTTAAGGAACACTGGTCTCAAATTCTCAAATTTTCTTTCATTTTCTCAAACTTCCTTTGCATCCAGAAAAATGAAAGAATCTGAAAGAAAAAGCTATTACAAACAAATAATGAAATAGATTTTTAAAAGGTCCAGCAACATAAAATATTAATTGAACTAACCAACAGTTTGCTGAACTTGTTTTCATCGGCATTACGTAGACAAAAAAGGAGTAATTTTGTTTTCAAAAGATCGTCGTTGTCGAAACGCTTTGTTAAGCCACCAATGATGAATTCAAATGCATCGTTTGATACTTCGGTGAACAAAACTGGAAATTTTTCTTTTCTTTTGTTGCAATGCCATTTATCAATAAACAGTAAATTTACTGGAGAAGTACCTTTTTCAGTAGAATTCTCTGAAGATGATGCTTTCAGGAAAAGATGATGTATCAGTGTCCAGGCTTCGTCCGATGGATGTGTTTTTACACTAAAATAATGAATCTCAATAAGTGAACATGTTAGAGAAGGAAAATTTTTTAAATCTTTGTACGTCCTATAAGTCCAAAATATATAGAAAGGTTTGAATGCTAACATAGACAGGAAGACTGAGAAGCAAGATTTCATTCATGATAATAATCATAATCAAATCATGTGGTAACAATCATGATGGAAACTTACAGTCGTTCCAGTACAGGGACAGCTTCCGTGGCACGATTCCATTTCATATAAAATCGTAGTTCGGTGATCTACAAAGTAAAGTTGAAGTTTTACAGAAGACCTGAACAGCATGAGTGCTTTCATTTAAATCCATATCGTTTTGCTTACAATGTTCAAGTTGGTCGACTAGCATTAGTGGATATTTCTCTCTGCAGTATATACTTTAACATTTCTAAGAAAAGTAGACCAGTATTCTTCGGTAAACTCTTAATTCTTCCTCCGGACACTTCTTGGCTACCAAATATGAGCTGCATCTATACAAATGGAGGTTGCATACATGCAACTTGCATACATGTTGCATACATCTATACATGCATACAAATGGAGGTTTTCAAAATGTCTTGCATATCTACAAAGGCTTACATCACATAGCAATAAATCGAAATCAGGATACAATGAAGCCAATCGACAATGCGCTTTCCCGACCGCGTAATCGTCCTCCTCTGTTAAACAACGAACCAAGTGCTCCTTAGCCGATAATTCCATCATCCAATTCCTCACCTAACCACGTCTATTACATGCACATTGTAGCCTGCCCGATAAATGATATAATCCGAGAAATGAGCTTGAAATACAAATCAAATAAAGCACGAAATAACAATAAAATGATCACAACTAAGTCTTTCTTTTATTTGCATTTCTACATTTCATTCATTTCCCTGTAGAGCGAGAAGTTGGAAAAGGAGAGAAAGGGAAGGGAAGAGAGAGAGAAAGTAGGGGAAGAGAAGAGAACAGGGAATGACGACTGCGATTAATCCCTCATTAAATTTACTTGAAAAAAAGAAATCAAGACCACCCTCGTAATCGCCCCATCGTTCATAAAATTTTGAGTACAACACCCACCCCCCGTCCATTCCGCTACTTAGCAATCTCTATCTTTCTCAAAATCCAATGCTGTATTTTTTTTGCTCAACCACTGCTACGTTTACACATGTTGATTACATGTTCGAGCGGGAAGATATTCCCGCGAGATGGACTGGAGCAGAAGAACGGACAATCGAAGGTAAAGAAGCATGAGATGCTTTAGGATAGTTGTATATAAACTCTGAGTGACACTGTGATAATGTTATACTTCCGGGATGTACACGTCTGTTTCGGATTGACTTCTGGCTCTTCGCCTAGCCAGATTGAACGTTTAATTGAAATGTGACAATTTTTCTTCATGTCTTCAAACATTCAAATTATTTCTTACTTTCCATATAATTGCTGTTTGGAACTTTTCTAAATCTTTCTAATGGTTCCAGAATCCGGGATTCTGGATTACTGAAAGCTTATAACACTTCGGATTTCAAAAACAGTCCGATTTTTATTGCGAACGATATTTTCATGAAAATGCTGGTACTGAATAACAAACAATGGAGATATGTAACGTTTTAAATTACTCATTCGAAGGTACAATAGGTGTTTACTTCAATGTCAATAAATTCAAAGATCGTGAGAATGGTGCCAAACGGAAGCTACAGTATCGTAGTTGATCGTTTACCCAATGATTGACCGGCCAGTGCATCAAAATATCGTTTGGGCAACTCACGAGAGCTATCAAATTGTATCCTTCTGCTGTCCGAATCGGAGAATGGATTGACTACGCCAAAATTCCGCTGCAATACTGAGCAGTCTTCAATAGACTTTTCAAAAATTTAACTTTTGATACTTGGTAGTCAAGCGCCTTTATTTTTACCTTTTTGTGCCATCTTCCTTTGGGCTTTCCTGTTCTGCACTTTGCAGATATACTGTTGCAATAATAATTTTAATTAGATGTAAAAGGGGAGTTACTTGGATATTATCTACCCCTTAAATTTATAAATTCGGAATTGAGGGACAGATCTTCGAGAAAAAAAATACTGTAAAAATTTGGTTTCTTAGTATATTTTCTGAATAAGAAAAAAAAGAAAGAAACGTAGCTTAGCACGTATACGAAAGACTAACCATGTACAAATCACCTCTATTATAATCGATGTAATTTCCTCGATGTGAAATATATTGGGATTCAGTGCGATAAGATAGCAATATCATACACAATGTTACCATCAATAAACATATTGTTTTTGTCATTGTTGCTCACTAATTTTTTTTTTTTTTACTGACGAATAAATAGGCTGTCGATTCACGTAACGTCCGTACTTATTGCTAAACAAATAAAAGTGAAATATTCAGGCAAGACAAATAGTTTTCCAAATTGCGCTCGTGAATGAGGCGAAGATAATGTAAATTAGAAATAGCACTGTCAATAGAAAGACAAAATTAAAGAATAATTATTTGAAAAAGTGGGATTAAGCAAATCCAATTTAAAATATTTCGTAAAATTTAAATCACATTTTGTAGCTCTTTCATCTTTCACAGTTCAGAAAAAAACAATGAGATCAACATCTTGAACAATGCAGGTGAATGAGTGAGATAGATGACATAGTGAGGCATTCACTATATCTCATTCTTTTTGTTAACTTTTGTAATCTAATGAGGAAAAATCGTTTCGATTATGCAACATCCATTCATAGTTAATGTTGCATCCCTAAACATTCGAAACCTGTCGTTTCTTGCGATACTTTTTGGAGTTTGATTAAAGTGACAGATGAAAAAAAATAAGTGGCATTTAAAAAAGCAATACATAATGGGGAGTGAGTGTTGATTTTGAAAAAGTCTTGTAATTTTAAATCAATTACTTGCCCATTTCCCATTTTGTTTTGTATGAGTAATATTATCTCTAGAAATAAATCATATTCCCAGAATTTATTCCCTATGTTATCCAGCTTTATCCTCTTATTTTCTAAACTATAATGAAACACCAAAACACCGAAATGATGTTGGTGTCAAAAAAAACAAAAAAAAGACTCCAGGTAATACTGCTGAAATCAATACCATTCATGCGAAAAACCTTAAAATTAAGCAACGTTAGTTCAGTTCAAATGTAAGTTTAGCAAAGAATAACCGTTACTCACCAAATCTTATCTTACTTTAAGAAGAAAGCTTACTAGTAGCTTGCTAACATTGATTAACAGATGACCGGAAATAAGTCTCAGAAGTCAGTGAAATGTCGCCTAAATAGCAGAGAAAAGTGTACAGTCTGAATCATGGAAAATTTAAGGGCTACAAGATTAATGGGTTGATGGCTAATCGTCCCTCGGGATGGCAATCAATTTAGATACTATGAGGTGTCGTTCATACAAATATGATTTTGGATGCTTGAGAATAGATTGAACCGAAAATGTTATGCAGCAGTGAAATACTTAAAACCAATACTGTAGGTATGCATTTGATATATTCGATGTTTCAATCATTCCGATCACTGAAACAAAGAGATTAAGACTCTGATAATCAGAAATATAGTATTGAAGAGGAGAGAGTTAAAACTGATTGCAAGGATAGTGAATACGGCGATTATGGAGAAATATTCCAGCTAAACTAACATTTAAACAAAATAGTTAACATGTCAGTTATGCTTTCTTCTAAACCTATCGCCCAATTAACTAATTGGATATTTACTTGGTTGCTTGGATAGAATTTAAATCGAATTTATGTGTATGAATCAAATTTTATGCATTAAAAAAGAGACAAAAATATTTAAGGTATTCAAATTGATGAAAAATCAAAGCGTATGTAAAAGAATTAAAACAAAAATATGAGTCAAAAAATTAACAGGCTGAGCAATTTCTGAATTATAACTTCTTGTCTGATATAAATAAAGCGATTAAAAGTTAGAATATAGAAAGTGTGAGTGTGATAAACTGTATTTTTTTTTCTCGAAGTTTTTTTAAACAATATATTACTTCAATTATTCTTGAAAATATCCGTTCTTTCTTCTCCTGTTTTGGAATTTTCATTTCCACTTCATGTTGAATGTGAGATTAAACATTACAATACAAGTGAAATGCAAATCTGATATACCTTAGCACTTAATATCTTCTGTCCCTTACATAGTTCTCGAATATCAGTTGTTAGATAAACACTAACATACAATACATATTTAGCATGAACTTATTTTTGCAACCTTTAAAAAAAAAAAAAAGAAGGTGCAAGAATTTAACTATAAAACAAAAGAGAAAAATGAAATATAAGTTGCTGTAGTTGGATTTAAAGTTCTAAAGTTAAGTAGAACTAAATTCTATGCACATGAAAATGACGTAAAAACACAGTTTGCAGCTATTTTGCATGAAGAAGACGAGGAAAGAGAAATTAAAGGAGAGAAAAAATGTGTAGGTACAGGTTGTTTTTTTTTTCTTTTTCATTTTGCTATCTCTAACAGGTAATTAATGAACTCGCTATCTGCAACAGGAAATGTCTGCTAATTGGCTGCTTCATCAAATTCTACTAACATATCTTGTTTCATCAAAAAAAAAAAGCGCATTTGTCAAAATATTTATATAGTTTCCAGTTAATTTATTAGGAAAAAATTTCGAGCATAATAGTAGTAGACATGACAAATGTGTCAAATGAAACTATATAATAGTAATTGGGGACGAACATTGCTAGTGATTTATCATATCAGCGCATCATATCAGGTGAAGAAAGGTAAATAAGAGGTTGCGAAAAGGAAATATAGCATGCATTCCATTGCAATTTTGTTGGTAAAATTCACCAGATTGATGAGATAAATCGTCCTATTGCTTTGAACTTCATATAACTACATGACCAGTGGATTGAATTTGATTAAAATTTTTGTATGAAAAGTGTAAGTTTATTCCATTTGGAAAACTCGTGAAGAACAGAAAAAAAAACCTTCAGAATGGCTGAAGTGAATTCTGTCACCAAGGATCATTAGCTAGTATTTTAAGCTATATGGGAGAAAATAAAACTTAGCAACTGACCATTGATCTACACTGCGTTAAATTTGTGTGAATTAGTAAAAATGACAACTTTTCCAGTGAATTCAAGTTGATTAATGGTTACTTTTACAAGTTGATCAGAATAGTTTCGCTGACGCCAATAGTAAGGTAGTTTTGTTGTCTTGCATCTTACTCATCGTAATAAATTTACTTTCTATAATTAAAATTATTTTCAATCTAAAACTTAGATGAGAAAACAAAAGCAAATATCCTGCAAACACTTTTTGCCAAGTATATTATTTTCGTTTGTACTGTTTTCTTTATATGTTATCTTCTGTACTTCTTTAGTTTCAAAGAAACAAAAATTTAAGCTTAAATTTGAAAATGGAAAAAAAGATGATGCCTTTACCTGTCATGAAAATATTTCCTCCAACAAGTCTTCTTGTTTTTTTTTAGCATTTGTTACCATTTTCTGAATGTGAGCAAATGATATAGTGGTATCATTTATCCATATTCGAAAAATGACAACAAATGCTGGAAGATTAATGTTAAAAATAATCATTGTACTTTCAAGCTTTTTCGTCATTTACACTTACATTTCGGAGGCATTGAATCTTTCGAATAAATTTTGAAAGATCTGAAATGTTGTATAGCTCGGAAACTTTGATTATTATTCAGAGATTTTATAAAGATAACATTGGTCAATTCTTGTTATAACAGAAATAATTCTATTGAAACTGCTGTTGTCCATTTAAAGAAACTGATACCATCAATATGTTATCAATTAATATCCATTAGCAAAATCTTAAAAATGGTAGACAATGAATGCATAAAAGGACAACCAATCAAAAAGATTCCTTATAAGTGGATTACACTTGTCTGAGAATAATCTGAGAGGATCTTCGACTAGTGAATTAGTGACATACAATTATATTTGGATTATCATCAGGGTAAAGCTTGTTATATAAAATGAACAAAAGGATAAAATTTAAAAGGAAATGAAATTCTATAAATCAGAATTTCGTTTCTCACGAATTAATTATACTTCAAACATGAAATTTTCCAACAAATTAATTAGGATGAAAGTTTTGTAAAAATCTTCACTGAATCATCATGGATTGTGTTCATAATTACAAAGTAATAGAATGTATATCAATTATCCTTTGCTGAAAGCAATTAATTGGCTACCATATTAGAAGTGTGGTTACTGCACATCATGGCTTCTCGAAAGGATGTCACGAAAACAAATGCAACATTTGGCTTCCATGCTATAAAATAATACTTTTAAGAAATTGGGAAAGCTACAAAACTTTTAAAAGTGAAAATTTAAACTTTAAAATCTTTAAAAACAAAATATAAGCTGGGAAAAAACACTATGAGTTCGACCAAGAAAATAAGCACTAAAGCCCTGTTAAAACTATTTCCTGAAGTCAGTTAAAAGGAAAATTTAAATAAAATCTTCAAAAATCTCAAACTCATCATCACACAAACACAATCTGTCTTTTTGCTAGAACTATTTTTGAAAGCACACTTACTAATTACTGCATTGAATTTTGGAACATAAGTACTGGATGTAATTTCCGGATTGGCAGTATTCCGGAGTTTTTTTCGGTATTTTGCTCGCCGATTTTTGAACCATATCTAAATTAAAAATTGTTTCAAAAATTTTGATTTCGTTCACAAAGTGCTGTTGTTCTTTAGCTTTATAGGAAACAATTTGGCGAATAGTCGTCATACAATATGGACGGAAAAATAAGATAACTTCTCTGGAGTCGTCCAATATGATTTGTTATTCAAATATTCGTAGTCGACGAATCTCAAAATATATTTCCTCCAAAGTAATCTTTGTCATGTATAAACTCCAAAGTAATCTTTGTTATGTATAAAATGGATGTGAAGGGTCACTGGAAGGTCGTGAAGTGATTAAAGAAATTACAGTTGTATTTGAAGGATGGAAGATACTTGAGTGGTTGTGAAAAGAATATTATCCGACCGCATCTGTCCATCATATCACCGACAGAAGCTTGGATTTGTTTGCATAGTACAGTAATGCATTGGTAAATATCATCATCATCAACAGCTGCGAGTTAGAGTGACACTAATGACTCAGTAGGTCAACAGCCATAAATTAACATTAATCCGAACTAGTTTTTCACATTAATGTGCAACAACGAAATTGTTGGAAAAATATTTGCGTAGAAATATTTTTTTTAGCATTCCATATTACAAAAAAAAGCAAGTGAAACTAATGCAAGAACTTATTGTAATTTTTACTGATTACAAATGAAAAACTAATTTTCATGTGATTGCAAGTTGCTTGAAGTGTTAGATTTAAAAAAAGACCTGAATGCGCATTTCTGGTAATTGCGTTTCCGAAGCCAACTCCATCCTCGTATCCATTTTTGGATATTGACACTTTTGGAATGCATTTTCGAGTAGTGTTAATTGTTCATCAGTAAATGCAGTTCGCCTACGAGGTAGTTTGTTGTTCTTTGCATCATCTAATATGAATTTAAATATTGCAAATTTGGCAAAATTGGTTTTCAATTAATAAATATTTCTGAATGATTAATGACTATTATGCTTTTCTTTACTGAGTTAAGCATTGATATGATGATAATAAGCCTTGCATACAACTGCCAAAAAGTGAGCTTATCAAAAAGATTGTTGAATCACAAAATGATGCCTGGGAGCAGCAAGAGAAGAAATGTAAGAATTTCATTAACAAGAACTAGAAGTAACAATAATAAGTGATTTGCATGCAGTTCATATGTTTCATATGGAACTCATTACGATAATTAATCATTTCGTTAGTGAGATGATATAATTAGTGTAGGAAAAGATACCTCTTGAACAGTAACTTTTTTGGAATACAGCGTTATAATTTGATAGTGTTGCAGGTACTACTAGTAGTAGTTGTTGTTGTTTTGGTTGATAAAGGGCCATAAGGAAAGAAAGTAGGTTCCAACGGTTCGATCCTCATTAATGGCAATCAATTACCATAGTGCTCATTAGGAGAGTTGATTGACCACACCCATGGTCTTTACCCTTTCAAGTTTACATATGTTTACAAGATCTTTTGTTGACACACGAATAGAGCAAAATCACAATGGATATATATATATATATATATATATATATATATATATATATATATATATATATATATATATAT